>NC_053160.1:113625496-113925496 GCF_016835505.1 Polypterus senegalus | reverse complement strand
CATAGGTCTGCCACAGTTGCAGATGAACTTAAAACATCTGAGTTTCCCAGACTGTTCTCTGCCGCCTATAACTCTAGACAAAGAGGTGTAGCTATTTTAATACACAAAAATACAAATTTCAAAGTATTGGACACAGTCTCAGATCCAGATGGTAGATTTATAATACTAAAACTATCTATACAAAATCAAAGCTTATGTATTGTTAGCATATACTGTCCAAACATAGATGACCCGCATTCTTTCATAATTTTTTCTCTGTACTCTCCGAACACTTGGACTGTCCACTTATACTTGCGGGAGATTTTAATTTTTGGATGGATCATTCTTCAGACAGGCTCAGTACAGCTGGGACTCAGCGCAGTTGGCATTCCACTAATATAGTCAAACAGTATATGAGTGATTATGGGCTTTGTGATGCATGGCGATCTTTTTATCCCAGCCGTAGAGAGTATACTTTTTTCTCACATGTTCATCACTCTCACTCACGTTTGGACTATTTTCTAGTCAGCAGCTCATTATTGGCTGACATTTCAGACACTGAGATACACCCTATAGTTGTCAGCGATCATGCTCCAGTTTCTTTAACTCTGTTAAATAAGAAAACAATCCCATCAGGTAAAACTGAAGGTTTAATACGTCACTGCTTAAAGATGAAGGTTTTGTGGAATATTATAAAAAAGAGTGGGCTTTATATTTAGAACACAATGACATTCCTGGAACATCAGCATCTGTTCTCTGGGAGGCAGGGAAAGCAGTGATGAGAGGTAAAATAATTTCCTTCTCATCACATAAGAAAAAAATAGAAAACAAACGTATTCAGGAATTAGAAGAAATCATTAAGTCTCTAGAGGCATCCCCAGAAGAAGAATTACAAAACAAATTGCGTAAAAGTAAACTAGAACTTAAAGGAATTATTGACAAAAACACAATTTTAGCACAAAGACTACGAATAGAAAACTTTGAACACGGTAATAAATCAGGCAAGTTTTAGCCAACCAGTTAAAAATAAACAAAGAGAAAACTGCCATATCTGCTGTTAAAGACTCAACTGGGAATATAGTATATGACCCTGAAAGAATAAACAACACTTTCAGAGATTTTTACAAAACCTTGTACTCACCACAGATTAACCCATCAGATAATGAGATCAATGAGTTTCTAGACAGGATAATACTTCCTAAATTATCAGATAGCCAAGCTACAGTCCTGGACTCGCCATTAACATCAGATGAGCTTCAGGAAGCTCTTAACTCCATGCCTAATAGGAAGGCTCCAGGTCCAGATGGGTTTCCAGCAGAGTTCTACAAAGAATTCTGGATCATTCTGGCCAACATTCTTCAGAATGATGTGTGAAATAGAAGAAAATGGTAGACTACAGCCAAACATGAATTCAGCCAACATTAGTCTCCTGTTAAAACCAGGCAAAGATCCTATATTTCCTACCAGCTATCGCCCAATTTCTCTTATTAATGTTGACCTGAAAATAATTTGTAAAGCCCTTGCAAAAAGATTAGAGAAGGTAACCCCTTTCATAATACATCCAGACCAAACTGGTTTCATTAAGGGGAGACATTCATCCACAAATTCACGTAGATTACTCAACTTAATAGACTTTTCTTATAGCAGAAACATGGAAACCAGTATATTATCTCTCGATGCAGAAAAGGCTTTTGATAGAGTTAACTGGAAGTTCTTATTTGCAACTTTACATAAATTTGGTTTTGGAAACTTCTTCATAAACTGGTTAAAAATTTTATACAGTTCACCAACAGCATGCGTCAGGACAAATGACCAAACATCAGATAGCTTCTGTCTTCAGAGGGGGACCAGGCAGGGATGCCCTCTCTCCCCCTCGCTATTTGCTATCTTTATTGAACCACTAGCAGCAGCAATCAGGCAAACTACAGTTATTAAAGGCATAAAGTGTAAGAACATAGAACATAAAATCAGTCTTTATGCAGATGACGTGTTACTTTATCTTCAGAATTCTCAATCCTCTCTCTCCCAGGCAATTGAACTAATAAACTCCTTTTCAAGAGTTTCAGATTATTCAATAAACTGGTTAAAATCCACAGTTCTTCCAATTAATTTCTCTTTTGTCAATTCCCTTAATACACAATTGGAATCAGGGAATATTACATACCTGGGCATTCATGTGTCTCCCAGGCTGGCAGATCTAACTAAACTAAACTACATCCCACTATTAAAGAAAGTGGAAGATGATCTTGCTAGATGGAAATCCTTACCGATATCACTTATGGGGAGGGTTGCCACAATTAAAATGATGGTTTTACCAAGAATCAATTACTTATTTTCTATGATCCCAAACAAGCCATCATCTGATTGGTTTAGATCCCTGGACTCCTCCATCACTAAATTCCTTTGGAAGGATAAACCTCCACGAATTAGCTTAAAAACACTACAGAAGACCAAAGATAGAGGAGGGTTGGATCTACCCAACTTCTATCATTATTTCTTAACCAACAGGCTCCAATATATACCAAGATGGTTGCAACATAACCCGCTGGATGAGTCCTGGTTAGATGTAGAACAGACACTTTGCAATACTATAGAGCTTTCGGACCTACCGTTTATTAGCTCAAAAATAAGAAAGCATGAAAGCTTTAAAAGTATTAATATCAGTACCTCACTGACAGCATGGTGGGAATATCTAAAAATGACGGAGTCTTCACTAATTCCATGCAGACACACCCATCTGGAATAATCCTGACATATTGCAAAACAATAAAATGATGAACCTCCCATACTGGAAAAGTAAAGGAATTCTATACATGGAACACATAGTTGAAGGATTGGATTTCATTCCATTTAACAGAATAGTCTCCCAATTTGGGATAGACAAGAATAGATTTTAGAATATCTCCAAATTAAATCAGTAGTTAAAGAAAAATTTAAGCTTAAAGTAGAATTACAAACACCATCAAGGGTATTAGACTTCTGTAATCTCAAACACCCCAAATTACTGTCTAAAGTATATAAAACATTGACCAAAATAGATGATACAATAGCAATTCCTATAGGCAAATGGGAGGAGGATCTATTAGTTAGCTTTGATCAGACTTTCTGGTCCCAAACCTGTTTAAAAACTTTTAAAACGATCAGAAACCCCAATTTACAACTAATTCAATACAAAATTCTACACAGAGTACACTATACAGGTCATCGGATGTTCAGGATGGGATTTGTGCCATCTGACACCTGCACACACTGCACAGACAACATTCCTGACAGTTATATCCACGCACTGTGGTCATGTCCACCTGTTCAGGGATTCTGGTATAGAGTATGTGAAGACCTGTCAAAGTGTCTGAAATGTGATATCCCAACTTCCCCTCATTTTGCTTGCTGGGGAACCTAGAGGATGTCCCGATTGAAACAAATTTGGTTCACGTGGTTCTCACTGCCATATGCATCGCTAAGAAAACTATCCTCATAAACTGGAAAAACAAAGATAATCTTTGCATTAACCAGTATAGAAATCTTTTATTGGATCATATTACACTTGAGACAGCCTCTGCCTCCACTTCAAATCAATCTCTCTGGGCTCCTTTGATCGGTTCCATCACATAGCGATGATGGAGGGTCATTGATATGGTCCTGCGGGATGCTGTGGTTGATGTGGTGGAGAGTCTGAGCTTGGAGTATCTGGAGGATCCCTGGGGTGGGTTCACTAGGGGGGTCTTGGGCTGGGGGCTGCTGCCCGACTCTAGTGGTGCTTGGGTTACCTCGGGGTGGGCTTCTGGTGGTTGTGTGTAGGGCCTTAGGGGGTCTTGGCGGTGGCTGCGGTCGCTGCCTAGTGGCTGCAATGCCCCTGGGTTGGTCTGGGTGTGGGCCTGGTGGCTTAGGGTTTGGGGCGGCCGTCCCGGATGGGGATATGGGTGGGGCCTTGGGGATTGGGTCCTGGCATGTACGCTGCGGGAAGAGGGCGGAACGTGCGGCAGTTCCACCATGGGGAGGGATGTCCGGGAGGGAGGATCCAGCTTTATCCTGGGTGTCTTATGTCTTACTTAATCTGAATGTTGAGTAAATGTGGGGATGGGAGTAAATATTCTGCTGGGGTGGTGTGGGTTGGTGGCCTCAGACTCCGTGGGGCTCTGTGATGCTGCTGCTTCGGGCCATGGCTAGATAGGCTGGGGCCTCCGTGCCCCGGGTGGATTTTGGGAGCGGAGGTGCCTATTGGGGCCAGTAGGGGAGCTGGCTCCCTGGAGGGCTCAGGCCCCTCAGCCGTTCCTCCCCATCCTCAGACATTTCCCTCCTCCTGCTCCTTCACATCATCACACAAACATGCACATAGGGCCTTGGGGTGTGGGTAAGTCAGGGGTGCGGTATGGATCCCATTTCCAGTCCTGTGGCAGCCTACACCCCAATTTTATTTGCACATTAAACACTTCCACAAAAACATTCCACACAAATGCACACTTAGGGCCTTGGGAGTGGGCACACTCAACGGCATCCGGTGGGGAAATTTCAGCCTCACTCCGAGTGCGGTGTCCACTTCCAATTTTAAACTGCACCTAGTCACGGAGAGTTTTGGGGGAGGTGGGGCTGTGTGTTGGCATCAGCTGGTGTAGGCCACATGGTGCCGGCACTGCCCGCCCCCAACCACAAAATGCACCTTATCAGCACACACCAACACTACATTAGAGCAGGCGGAGGGAGACTAGAGGTCTTATTACACCTCTGTTCTCAGTTAGCTGCCGGGGCTGGAGGCTAGGAGTGGGAGCTGGCCGTCTGCCTGTGGTCTGGAGTGGTGGGTTGCTTTGCTCTACGTTGGATGGGGTGCCTGCTCACTATTACCCCTGCGGAACGGGCTAACTCTGACGTCCAGGAATGGCTGTACCTCAGGTACGGCAGCACCGGGACCAGAGTTAGGTAGGGTGTGTGGGGAGTGTGAATGGGTGTCTGGCGTACATCCTTGTAAGTCTTGGGTTGTATGTGTATGTGAGAGCATGAGGGAGGGAGTGTATGACTGTGTTTGTGTGTGACTGTATATGTCAGGTGGGGTTTTGGACTCCTCCCCTCTCCTGGGACATCTGGCAATACTACAACATCTTTGCCTACCCTCCCCTGCCTTAAGCATCTGTCTGGTCGCTCCCGGTGGCTGCCTGGTGGGATCTGGTTCCCTGGGCTCTGTTGGATCCTCGGCGGGTGGGTCGCCCTGGGTCCCGGGCTGCTGGGTTCCGGGCCCGGCCGACTCGGGAGAGCGGCTGCGGGCGGCCTGAGGGCTTGCCGTTGATATCTCCCGGGACTCTGCCGGCTGCTGGTTGTGGCACCCCAGGGTGATCCTCTGCCTCTCGGTGGGGGTTGGGGCTTCTCTGGTGACGGCCTCCCTGGGGTCTCCGCTCTGGGGTGACCTCTGGATCTCTGGGCTTGGAACTCCCTCCATCTTCCGCACGTTTTGGGGGCAGGTCTGTGGCCCTTCACACTCACTATTGGATGCTCTATAGAGAAACCTTACACATACAAGCGTGCGTACGCACACAGGTGCTCACATGGTGATTTCATAAGTATGACTTGGACATCTTCAGCACAAGATCTAAGGTTGTGGTGGCCCTAAATGCCTCAGTAATAATTACTGTATGATTGTCAGCAAACATTTTTACTTTTATATATCTTCATGTAGCTGATGCAGCAATGTTTTTGTCTTGTGTTTTTTTTTTCCCCCTCTCTTTCTGCAGGTCTAGAAGCGGATTCTGGTTCATTTATTGTTTATTCTATACGAAACCCCCCCCTCCCCCTTTACCTCCATCTCTTCCTTCTCTCTCTTCTTTTTCTTTCACTTTTGTCTCCGTGTCCGGTTCGAATCTTAAAAACATCTAAAAATATTTTTAATAAAGTTTTTGTATCAGGCGTGACTTCATCAGAAGCTGTAACGCTCCACCTGAGAGATAAACTGTAAGGCTAGTCGCCAGCATTCAGACATCAATTCTGATTGCTTCACAGCCGAACAGGACTCTTACATAGAGCATCAGTATTGGCAGTCCAGTCCAATTTGTCATCCAGCTGCACTCCCAGATATTTAAAGGTCTGCACCCTCTGCACACAGTCACCTCTGATGATCACAGGGTCCATGAGGGGCCTAGGCCTCCTAAAATCCACCACCAGCTCCTTGGTCTTGCTGGTGTTAAGGTGTAAGTGGTTTGAGTCGCACCATTTAACAAAGTCTTTGATTAACTTTCTGTACTCCACACAATAGCAGTGTCATCAGTGAACGTTTGCAAGTGGCAGGACTCCGAGTCATATTGGAAGTCTGATGTATATAGATTGAACAGGACCGGAGAAAGTACAGTCCCCTGCGGCGCCCCTGTATTGCTGCACACAATGTCAGACCTGCAGTTCCCAAGACGCACATATTGAGGTCTGTCTGTAAGATAGTCCACAATCCATACCACAAGGTGTGAATCTACTCCCATCTCAGTCAGCTTATCCGTAAGGAGCAGAGGTTGGATGGTGTTGAAGGCGCTAGAGAAGTCCAAAAACATAATTCTTACAGCATCACTGCCTCTGTCCAGGTGGGAGAGGGATCGATGAAGCATATAGATGATGGCATCCTCCGCTCCCACCTTCTCCTGGTATGCGAACTGCAGAGGGTCGAGGGCGTGACGGACCTGTGGCCTCAGGTGGTGAAGCAGCAGCCGCTCCATGGTCTTCATCAGATGTGACGTCAGAGCAACAGGCCGGAAGTCATTCAGCTCACTAGGACGTGATACCTTTGGGACAGGAGTGATACAAGATGTTTTCCAAAGCCTTGGGACTCTCCCCTGTTCCAGGCTCAGGTTGAAGATGCGCTGTAGAGGACTCCCCAGTTCCAATGCACAGGCCTTCAGCAATCGTGGCGATACACCTACTGGTCCCGCTGCTTTGCTGGCACAAAGTCTTTTCAGCTCTCTGCTCACCTGGGCTGCTATAATTGTGGGTGGGGATGTCTCACCTATGCTGGTATCAGCAGAAGGATGGTTGGAGGATGCAGTACTCCGAGGTGAGAGTGGGTTACTGTGATCAAACCTATTAAAGAAGTTGTTCATTTGGTTTGCTCTCTCCACGTCTCTCTCGATGGCGGCACCCCGCTTGGAGCTGCAGCCAGTGATAATCTTCATCCCATCCCACACTTCCTTCATGCTGTTGTTCTGCAACTTCTGCTCCAGCTTTCTCCTGTACTGCTCTTTCGCCGCCCTGAGCTGGACTCGGAATTCCTTCTGCACGCACTTCAGCTCATGCTTATCACCACCTTTAAAAGCCCTTTTCTTCTGGTTCAAAAGGCCCTTGATGTCACTTGTAATCCATGGCTTGTTGTTAGCATAGCAGCATACTGTTCTTACTGGAACTACAATGTCCATACAGAAGTTGATGTAATCAGTTGTGCATTCAACAGCCTCTTCAATGTTCTCACTATGTGACCCAAGAAAATATATCCCAGTCTGTAGTTCCAAAGCAGTCTCTCAGAGCCTGCTCTGCCTCAGGGAACCACTTCCTGAATGAGCGTGTGGTTGCAGGTAGTGCCCTCACTCTTGGTTTGTATTGAGGCTGAAGCAGAACCAGGTTATGATCTGCTTTCCCAAGCGCAGGCAGTGGGGTGGCGCTGTATGCGTCTTTAACGTTTGCATATAGTAGGTCAATAGTCCTGTTTCCCCGAGTGTTACAATCCACATACTGGGAGAAGGCAGGTAATGTTTTGTCCAGCGTTACATGGTTAAAGTCTCCAGCGATTAGCACAAGAGCCTCAGGGTGCTGCGTTTGTAACTTAGCAACTGCGGAATGGATGATGTCACTTGCCATCTCCACGTTCGCTTGAGGGGGGATGTAAACAATAACAGCAATCAGGTCCTTCCATGAAAACCCTAAATACAAAGAGGACTGTTTGATTTATGTTAGGTAGATTGCCCAGAGGGGACTGGGCGGTCTCTTGGTCTGGAACCCCTACAGATTTTATTTTTTCTCCAGCCTTTGGAGTTTTTTTTTGTTTTTTCTGTCCACCCTGGCCATCGGACCTTACTCTTATTCTATGTTAATTAATGTTGACTTATGTTTATCTTTTATTGTGTCTTCTATTTCTCTATTCATTTTGTAAAGCACTTTGAGCTACATTTTTTTGTATGAATATGTGCTATATAAATAAATGTTGATTGATTGATTGATCACGTGTCCAAACTCTCTGGGCAAGTAATAGGGGTGCAGACTTACGGCTAACAGTTTGATGTCCCTGCAGCAATTGGAGAGTTTGATAATGCTTTTCTGGACATCATTTCATCCTTTATAATTAAAATAAGTGTATATAATTAAAATCCAACATGTTGTATAACAACAGGGACAACTTTTTATCAATAATGTGAGCTGTTACAATGGTCATTATTGAGAATTCTTGGAGAATATTGTCCATTTTTAGCAAGGTCAGGAAATTTAAAAGTCTGCCATATTTTCATGAAAACTTTTTTCTTTGCTAACTTACTGTCTGTTGCTGTTAAAGTTTTATCTGTCTGGTGTACTCATTTTGTATGCTAGTGTATGTGTGTGTTTGTGTTTTTTATTATTTTGAGTTCTGTAATATATTTTTGCTGCATTATTCAAAATGAGCAAGACTCAACTGGAAATGCTGAAAGCTCTTCATATCCTAGGTATGCTTTGGCTTACACCCTGCAGTTTTGCCTTGAAGGCTGAGTGAAACAGTGCTTTGAATTTTGGAGTCTGAACTTGTGGACAGGAGAGTGTTTTCAATCTACCAAGCAGTCACACTGAAGGATGAAGCCTTAACACATCCAATTCCATTTTTATGTTGAAGCAAATAAAGGCAAATAACCTTGATGAAAGCACTCTCATAATTTAAATCACTGCCCTCTTAGTGTGTATTTCTTTCAGCACTGAATATTATGGAGCAAAACAAGCTGTGATAATAGACAGGAGTCTATGAACTATCAAATTATAAACACTGTGTTATTAAATATTCTTTAAAAGTATATGTACTTTGCACATAGTTGATATTCAAATATTTGCTACTATGCTACTAGATCTGTAAAATGAGGACACAAATTCTGTTGCATTTGCTTCACTGCTGATTCATAGACAAACTAAATAATCTACCAGCTTGCAAAAAGATGCCTAATAAAGTGGATTATTCATATAATTTTTGTATTTGTGCACTTTATATGAAATGTTCTTCATTGGAAATCTTTTTTATTTTTAGGTGCATTCAAAAATAATGCAAAAAATCATCTTGTGTCATTGTCTTGTCTGCCCATCTGTCTGCACGAAACAACCCTATTCCTCGTGGAATAATTTATCTGGAATTTGACTCAGACTTTCTTCAAGGAAATTTGTTAAGAAAGTTACATCTTTGTTGAGATATTTCTAAGAGAAAGTGCGGTACACATCTTTGAACTTTCAGAATTTGCTATCTTAATATTGATAAATATTATTTGCAGCTTGAAATCTGGATTTGTTTATTGTTTCAACTTTACTTTCGAAAGTTATTTCAGCTTTTAATTTTAAATATTTAACTCTTTTACACATGCAGTATTTTAGCCAAGCTTCTCAACTAAACAGATTCCCAATATATGTTAGAAAAACATAAGCAGAGATTTGTGCTTGATGGTGCCCATATAAGTAGCGCTGGCGACTTGAGGAAGACAACTACAACTAACTTCTCCTGGTAACCATACAAGTAAAAAACTAAGAAAGTAAGGAAAGCAGAAAAAGCAGGTTATAATGATTCAATATTTCGCTGACACTGTAATTTATCGACAGAGTGCCAAAATGACCTGCTATCCATCATGGTCTGTTCCAGCCAACAATTTTAACTTGTGACTTCAACAGTTTAACTTTCCAATGGGTACTTCTTTGAAAACTGTTATGTTGAAGAAATATGAACTAAAATTAGCCATAAACCATCCACAACCAACAAAATAGCACAAAAAAATCAATATTTACATCATGTGTATTGGAATCTGCTGTTGATGAAAGCTATTTAAGCCATTTGAAACATGAAGAAATTCCTAAAGACTGAAAGCTAGCAAATAATTATCCTGTGTGAAATGCCACGGTGATCTACAGCTCCCCAAACCTGAACACAGACAGGCACAGAGACACAAATCCAAAAACAGCACATAGTTAGTTTATTTCTTCGTAGAGCAGCTCTATTTCCCACTCCTCACTTCAGAGCACAGTGCACAACAAACAATACAGAAATGCTCAGTCCCTTCACTTTCTTCTTCTTTCTATCTTTCTCTCTCTTTCTTTCTTCCTTTCTTTTTCTCTTCTCTGCTGCCTCCACTGATCTTCATGCAAGCTTTGTCCACCACCTCCCAACTCTGGCTCCTCGAACGGAGTGAGGCAGCCTACTTTATAGTACACCTGGAAGTGCTCTAGTCCACTCTTCTGGCAGCACACCTGGGTGTGGTGGAAGTGCTGCAGTCCAGGCGCCCCCTTGTGGTGCCACAGGCCCCAGCAGGGTTGTTGAGGGAGAGGTATTGCCATGAACCTGTCCTCTCTCTCCAGTCCTTCCATCACAGGGGTGTCCCGGCCAGGCAAGGGCCCCAGCAGTCCGCAACACCTGTATATATCTGTTATATATAGAAGGTGATCAGGTTGATCCATGTAACTGTAGTCCAGTAAGCTTATTATGCATTACAAGAAAATTAATGGAAGCATTTTTATTGATTGTTTGAAGTCTTTATTTAAATTTTATTTGTTCTATATCAATGTATTGCAGAAGAATTTATATATTATTTCAATTCAAACTTAAGTTTCAATAAAACCTCCAACATGATTTAAAGAAGTCATACAGTTCATCCTATGTATCACAGGAATCACATTAAAACCATTATCCTCATTCATAACAGAGAGCTAATCTATACTAATAAAAGGCAAAGCCCTCACTCACTCACTCACTCACTCACTCACTCACTCACTCACTCACTCACTCACTCATCACTAATTCTCCAACTTCCCGTGTAGGTAGAAGTCTGAAATTTGGCAGGCTCATTCCTTACAGCTTACTTACAAAAGTTAGGCAGGTTTCATTTCGAAATTCTACGTGTAATGGTCATAACTGGAACCTATTTTTCTCCATATACTGTAATGGACTTTAGCTCGCTGGCCGTGGGGGGCGGAGCTGCGTGTGACATCATCATGCCTCCCACGTAATCACGTGAACTGACTGTGACCGCAGTAAGTAGAAAAGAAGGAAGAGCTCCCAAAGAACGCTGAAGAAAAACGCTGAATACTTTATTCGCAAGATACAAGTTTAATGAGAAGACACGAGGTATAAACGAGACTCTGGATCACTTTGTAACGGAGTTAAAATTGCTGTAGCGAGAAACTTTTAAGTGCTGGGTCTTAGCTAACATTAAATAAAGCCATGGACATCGCAACATCACACAAGAGAGCAGCTCACGTGAACTGACTGAACGCAGTACGAGTGATCACTTCCATGCATCAAACCTGTTCAAAAAACGCATTACACAGTTGACAAGGTGGGAAAAGAATATGCTCCGAGCTGAGCTCCACAGCTAACGCGGTCTGGTGGAAGCAACTTCGTCATGCTGCCACCAAATACTCACAAAAAAATCCACAAGTTAATACACACACTGTCTCTAGAGTTTCTCCACACTCAATGTATTGTGAATTTCCCCTTGGGATTAATAAAGTATCTATCTATCTATCTATCTATCTATCTATCTATCTATCTATCTATCTATCTATCTATCTATCTATCTATCTATCTATCTATCTATCTGTCTATCTATCTATCTATTCCTTGCATCCCCGTTACATCCTCTGATCTCCCATTTCAATTCAGATGCCTCCAGTTTTCAGTAAGGCTCTGCTTCGCGATGAGAAGTAATAAGTCTCAGGGACAGACCCTACAAAAGGTTGCCATTGATTTCAGGCAAGATTGCTTTTCTCCTGGACAACTATACATTGCATTCTCAAGAGCGAGCTCACGCAGCTTCGTCATATTACAACCAGAGTGCAGAACTGACAACGTGATATATAAAGAGAACTATAATAATTATAATAAACAAACAATAAAACAGCGGAGAACCCGTGGATTAAATAAAAGGCAGCTTCCTTGGCAAAGCAAGGAAAAAAGATGGCTTTATATGTCGTTCGTTTATAAAACAGCGGAGAAGCTGTGTAAAGGCTGCTTCACAAAAACCAGCGGAGCGCCTTATATGAGCAGGCAGTCAGCTAAAGAAGGGAATCAATAAATATTTATAATCGTAATAAACTAACAAAAAATAGCGTACAAGCCGCGGATTAAATAAAGGAAATGGGTACCTGAACAGTAAAGTAAGTCTCAAATAGCTACACAATAACTATAACAATCGTAATAAACGAACAATAAAACAGTACAGAACCGCGAAGCAAATAGAAACGATGGCCTTATATGGCGTTCGTTTATAAAGCAGCGGAGAAGCTGTGTGAAGGCAGCTACACAAAAAAACAGCAGAGCGCCACACTCTGAATGTATTCCTCGCATCACCGTTATACCCTCTGATCTCCCATTTCAATTCAAATGCCTCAAATTTCCAGTAAGGCTCTGCTTCGCGATGACAATTAATAAGTCTCAGGGACAGACCCTACAAAAGGTTGCCATTGATTTAAGGCAACATTGCTTTTCTCCTGGACAAAACTGTACGTTGCATTCTCAAAAGTAATCTCAGTGCACAGCTTGGTCATATTACAACTGGAGTGCTGAACTGACAACGTGGTATACAAAGAGATCCTTAACAGATAGTTATTGGTATATTTTCCCTCAGTTTAAAAAGGTTTTCTTTTCTTCTTAATAAAAATGTAAAAGCAGTTCTTCGTCGCTGTGAAGCGCGGAGATTTTGGTATATACAGTATATATATATGTAGATATATATGTATGTATGTATTGTCAGGGATGCCAGGGGCTACGACCCGGCCGGGACGCCTTGAGGGACCGGAAGAGGGTCTATGCCAACCCTGGATCACGTGGGGGCCGCCATCCTGGTTGCTTTATGGGCCACGGGTAGAGGGCTTGGAAGCCCAACCCTGTAGGGACCCGTGGTCACTGACAGGGGGCGCCCCAATGCCTTGGAGACCCTTTACCTCAGCGCTTCCGCCACACCAGGAAGTGCTGGGGGGAAGAGGACAAGGGACACCCGGAGAGCTTTCGGGAGAACAGCCGGCACTTCTGCCACACTGGGGTGTGTCCAGGGAGGAGTGCCGGAAAACACCTGGAGCCCATCCGGGGTGAAATAAAAGGGGCCGTCTCCCTTCATTCGAGGCTGGAGCCGGGTGGAAGTAGGACAAAGCAGGAGAGGAGAGTGGAGGCGGAGATGGCATTGTGTGGCCAGGACTGTGTGGGGTTTGTGTGTGTGCACTGACTTTATTATTGTAAATACTTGTAAATAAACGTGTGGTAGTGATGAACAACATGTCCGCCTGTCTGTGTTCGGGCCGGGTCCACAGTATGTATGTGTATAGATATATATACTGTACTAGCATAATACCCGCACTTCGCGGCGGTGAAATACTGTCTGAATATTTTTATTAAGAAAAAAGTAAACATTTTTAGACTGAGGGAAAATATGTAAAAAATTAATTGTTAAGGATCTCTCTGTATACCACGTTGTCAGTGCGGCCCTCTGGTTGTAACATGACTAAGCTGTGTGCTGAGCTCACTCTTGAGCATGCAACATACAGTTGGTCATGTGAAAAGCAATCCTGCCTCAAATCAATGCCAACCTTTTGTAGTGTTTGTCCCTGAGACTTATTAATTGTCATTGCGAAGCAGAGCCTTACTGGAAATTGAACGCATTTGAATTGAAGTGGGAGATTAGAAAGTATAACGGGGATGCGAGGAATAAAAACTGTGTCACCCGAGGCACTGCCAGTAAAAATAGTTGCTTCAATTAGGTTGTTTTGTAGAGATATGTGACCTGAAGTCACGTGCCGTAACAAAGTTTCGGTGGCTGTTTCTCAGTAACATTATTGGTGCCCCAACCTTCAAGATGAGATTATGCTCAGGAGTGCCTGGAGGATTTAGAGTGTTCAGAAACTCTACTGGATAATGAACCGCGTCTTCTACTTCTACAACTGAATCAACAGATTGATATGTTTTTGTTTGTGAAGGTAGTTCTTCAAGTAAAATGTGGTTTATAGTCATAGTCATGTCATTTTTTGGTGTCAGGATAGCTCTCTCTCTTAACCATGAGACATCATTTTGGTGTAGATTTCGTAGATCAGGGTAAACATTTTGAAGAAGGCTTTGTAAGGTATTCACGATGAGACAGAGATTTGTAGGAATATTTATTTTACTGTTTTCTTGTATGAAGGTGCCATCACCTATACTCATCAGAAGAGTAGAGAATTCCTCGGCTTTTTTGTCACCTTTTAAATGAACTCTCATGTTTATTTTTAAAGTAACAACATGGATTTGTGGCCATAGGTATGAAGATTTCAGAGATGCTTTAACTTCATCAGCACGTGTTCCTCTGGGCACGACTGGAAGGGTTTGGCGGAAGTCTCCAGCCAGCAACACTGTCAAGCCTCCCATAAGTTTGTTGGTGTTTCGGATGTCTTGGAGGGTCCTGTCTAAAGCCTCAATACCTGCTCTGTGTGCCATAGTGCATTCATCCCAGACAATAAGGTGACAATGTCGCAGCACTTCAGCCATGTTGCTCTGCTTTGATATGTTACACATGGGGGATTCAATATGGTTGAGGTTCAGAGGCAGTTTGAAAGCTGAATGAGCAGTTCTGCCACCCTCTAGAAGAGTTGCAGCAATGCCAGAAGAAGCCACAGCTATGGCAATGTTACGTTTTGCTCGGATTTTTGCAAGGAGAAGGTTTATTAGGAATGTCTTACCAGTTCCTCCTGGAGCATCAAGGAAAAACACCGTGGCATTGGTAGACGCAACGCTGCTCATGATTAGCTCATAAACTGACTTTTGGTCACTATTTAGCAACCGCTCGTTATTTGTGACTATATTGGCCAAGTGCGAGGTGTTGTAAGATGTCTCTTTCAAGTACTCAGGAATTTCATTATAATGAAGTTGTTTAGCAAAATCATCGTGTTTGCAAAGGTCAAAGAATGCTAAAAGGGTCGCATGTGGTGGATTGTGTACTTTATCGGCAACATTGCCTTCTGTGAAATAAAGCTCTATGCTTCTGTGAAGCTCTATTAACTTGTGGATTTGCCTCCATGTATTTAGTGACAGCATCTTTATGAACTTGTGGATTCGCTTGCGAGTATTTAGCGACAGCGTCCCTATTAACTTGTGGATGTGCTTGCGAGTATTTAGCGACAGCGTCCCTATTAACTTGTGGATGTGCTTGCGAGTATTTAGTGACAGCGTCCCTATGAATTTGTTGATTTTTCTGCGAGTATTTGGCGGCAGCTGCACGAAGTTGATTCCGTCTAGCTGTATCAGAAAATCTACCACGACGTCTGATACGCCTCCTTTTTACTGTATTCTCATAGCTTGGATTGCCGCTGTAATAATCAGCTGGATTTGTGTTGAAGTGACATTCAGCATGTGTCAATCGATGTAAGCATACTACCGGCTTCATCAATAACTTCGTATCCAGCTTTTGAGAGTTGAAATATTCATAAACATCAAAGTGTCCACTACTCAAACTGTCACCTGTGAATCTAAGATGTTTAAGAGGCAAATGTAAATGTAAAATATCTGCCCATTTCGGTACACTTGAAAGCGACAACCAAAGAATTCAGCGGCAGCCATCAAATCACATGCAGAACCATAGGTGAAGGGCTTAAGCATTTCAGTCTTATAGTGCTCCTGTGTACTATAATTATCTCCTGTACCATCAGTTCACACTTTGAACCTCTCCCAGTCATTTAATACA
Source organism: Polypterus senegalus (assembly GCF_016835505.1). Classification (NCBI taxonomy): domain Eukaryota; kingdom Metazoa; phylum Chordata; class Cladistia; order Polypteriformes; family Polypteridae; genus Polypterus; species Polypterus senegalus. The sequence continues at coordinate 113,909,642 of NC_053160.1, read as the reverse complement.
TAAGACACAACGTCCTTGCGGATATCAAAAGTGAGCCTGATATGTCCGTGCAATATGTAACACAGAGAATGGAAAAGGCAGGCGCCATCTCCGGGCATGGACACCACTCGGTAAGTGATAGTTCTTTGATTGATGGTGATCACGTCGATAGACATTTTAATAGGGGTATAGTTGGAAGAATAAAGGGAATGGGTACTTGATCAGTAAACAAAGTATAAAATACCTACACAATAACTATAACAATCGTAATAAACGAACAATAAAACAGAGGAGAACCTGTGGATTAAGTAAAAAGGCTGCTTAGTTGCCATATATGGCGTTTGTTTATAAAACAGCGGAGAAGCTGTATAAAGGCTGCTTGACAAATAAACAGCGCAGCGGCTTATATGGGCATGCAGTCAGCCAAAGAAGGGAAGCAATAAATAACTCTAATCGTAATAAAGTAACCAAAAAATAGTGGAGAGTCCGCGGATTAAATAAAGGAAATGGGTATTTGAACAGTAAAGTAAGTCTAAAATAGCTACACAATAACTGTAACAATTGTAATAAACGAACAATAAAACGTAGAGAACCCCAAAGCAAGAAGAAAGGACGGACTTATATGACGTTCGTTTATAACACAGCGAAGAAGCTGTGTAAAGGCCACTTCAGAAAAAAACTGCGGAGCGCCTTATATGGGCAGGTAGTCGAACAAAACCACAGCACAAAAGCCGCGGATTAAATAAAGGAAATGTGTACCTGAACAGTAAACTAAGGGTAAAATACCTACACAATAACTATAACAATCATAACAAATGAACAATAAAATAGAAGAGAACCCGTGGATTAAATAAAACCTACACAATAACTATAACAATCATAATAAATGAACAATAAAACAGCGGAGAACCCGTGAATTCAATAAAAAGGTTGCTTCGTTGGCAAAGCAAAGAAAAAGGACTTTTTTATATGTCGTTCGTTTATAAAACAGTGCAGAAGCTGTGAGAAAGCTGCTCCCTTGGCGAAGCAAAGGAAAGAATAAAGACACCGCAGCAAGCACAGAAGAGAACCCGTGGATTAAATAAAACCCACACAATAACTATAACAATCATAATAAATGAACAATGAAACAGCGGAGAACCCGTGGAATAAATAAAAAGGCTGCTTCGTTGGTGAAGCAAGGAAAAAGGACTTTCTTATATGTCGTTCGTTTATAAAACAGTGCAGAAGCTGTGAGAAAGCTGCTTCCTTGGCAAAGCAAGGAAACGAATGAAGACACCGCAGGGAAGAATGGCCTTATATGGGCAGGCAGTCAATTACGTGGGAGGCGTGCTGATTTCCACAGCAGCCGCACTTATGAATATGCTAAAACAGTGGAGAACCTATGAAAAGGCTGCTTCCTTGGCGAAGAAAGGAAAGGAGTGAACACACCACAGTGAAGAATGGCCTTATATGGGCAGGCAGTCAATTACATGGGAGGCGTGCTGAGTTGCGCAGCAGCCTTACTTATGAATATGCTAAGCACAGTCCTTCACCCGCCACGGCTCCCACAACGACCGAGCTGCCCGCTATGGCCTTATACAGTATACGAAAGAAGGTTCCAGTTATGACCGTTACACGTAGAATTTCGAAATGAAACCTGCCCAGCTTTTGTAAGGAAGTTGTAAGGAATGAGCCTGCCAAATTTCAGCCTTCCACCCACACGGGAAGATGGAGAATTAGTGATGAGTCAGTGAGTCAGTCAGTGAGTGAGTCAGTGAGGGCTTTGCCTTTTATTAGTATAGATATGTAGATATGTATATATATGTAGATCTGTATATATATGTATACACTGTGAGTGGAAAAAAAACACACCAAAATGTATTTCATCACATCAAACTTTATCGTCTGCGTTTGCATGTATCCATGGCAACCAAATTTATAAATAAGTAAGATCTTATACTGCTTTGACCAGGCTTTGACAAAAGTTTATACAACGTTCCAAATTTTATCAAAATCGGCCGACTATTGTTGAAGATGTGATGAAAAACATTTTGGTGTGTTTTTTTTCCACTCACAGTGTATATGTGTCTGTGTATATATATATATATATATATATATATATATATATGTGTGTATGTACACTCACCTAAAGGATTATTAGGAACACCATACTAATACGGTGTTTGACCCCCTTTCGCCTTCAGAACTGCCTTAATTCTACGTGGCATTGATTCAACAAGGTGCTGAAAGCATTCTTTAGAAAAGTTGGCCCATACTGATAGGATAGCATCTTGCAGTTGATGGAGATTTGTGGGATGCACATCCAGGGCAAAAAGCTCCTGTTCCACCACATCCCAAAGATGCTCTATTGGTTTGAGATCTGGTGACTGTGGGGGCCTTTTTAGTACAGTGAACTCATTGTCATGTTCAAGAAACCAATTTGAAATGATTCGAGCTTTGTGACATGGTGCATTATCCTGCTGGAAGTAGCCATCAGAGGATGGGTACATGGTGGTCATGAAGGGATGGACATGGTCAGAAACAATGCTCAGGTAGACCGTGGCATTTAAACGATGCCCAATTGGCACTAAGGGGCCTAAAGTGTGCCAAGAAAACATCCCCACACCATTACACCACCACCACCAGCCTGCACAGTGGTAACAAGGCATGATGGATCCATGTTCTCATTCTGTTTACGCCAAATTCTGACTCTACCATTTGAATGTCTCAACAGAAATCAAGACTCATCAGACCAGGAAACATTTTTCCAGTCTTCAACTGTCCAATTTTGGTGAGCTCGTGCAAATTGTAGCCTCTTTTTCCTATTTGTAGTGGAGATGAGTGGTACCGGGTCTTCTGCTGTTGTAGCCCATCCGCCTCAAGGTTGTGCGTGTTGTGGCTTCACAAATGCTTTGCTGCATACCTCGGTTGTAACGAGTGGTTATTTCAGTCAAAGTGGCTCTTCTATCAGCTTGAATCAGTCGGCCCATTCTCCTCTGACCTCTAGCATCAACAAGGCATTTTCGCCCACAAGACTGCCGCATACTGGATGTTTTTCCCTTTTCACACCATTCTTTGTAAACCCTAGAAATGGTCGTGCGTGAAAATCCCAGTAACTGAGCAGATTGTGAAATACTCAGACCGGCCCATCTGGCACCAACAACCATGCCACGCTCAAAATTGCTTAAATCACCTTTCCCATTCTGACATTCAGTTTGGAGTTCAGGAGATTTTCTTGACCAGGACCACACCCCTAAATGCATTGAAGCAACTGCCATGTGATTGATTGATTAGATAATTGCATTAATGAGAAATTGAACAGGTGTTCCTAATAATCCTTTAGGTGAGTGTATACATATATATATATACACATACATCCACATATATATATATACATATTTATATATATATATCTACATATACACACATACATATACATACACACACATATATACACACAAATACATATATATATTGTCACACACGTGTGCATAGGAGGACGTTGTGTGGACCAAGTAAAGGTAATTCCACGCCAGGCCAAGGGGGCAAGTGCATTAAACCTTCTCCTACTATCTTTGCAGACCAGCCGCGGAAAAACCTTTCTGAAACAAGAGCGTCCCTTCCAGTTCCGGCGCCTAGAAGAGCGTCACTTCCGGTTCCGCCGCCTAGGAAAATGTCACTTCCGGTTCCGGCCCCTAGAGGAATGTCACTTCTGGTTCTGGTGCCTGAAACATCACTTCCTGTCTGACCATTTAAAACCGCCATTTCTCACAACCTTCAGCAGTTCAGTCTTGGACTCTCAACAGTCAACTTCATTGTTGCATAAAGCTAAATCCTTTGCAGCTAGGAATATTATACGGGTGGCTGCCCCAACCTTTTTTTACGTGTGTCAAGTCTCATCCTTTTACAATATACATACACACACATATATATAAACATGTATATACATACATATCTACATATATACATATACATACACACACATATATATCTATCTATACTAATAAAAGGCAAAGCCCTCACTCACTCACTCATTCACTCACTCACTCACTCACTCACTCACTCACTCACTCATCACTAATTCTCCAACTTCCCGTGTAGGTAGAAGGCTGAAATTTGGCAGGCTCATTCCTTACAGCTTACTTACAAAAGTTGGGCAGGTTTTATTTCGAAATTCTACGCCTAATGGTCATAACTGGAAGGTATATTTCTCCATTAACTGTAATGGAGTTGAGCTGGAATGACGTGGGGGGGCGGAGTTTCGTGTGACATCATCACGCCTCTCACGTAATCACGTGAACTGACTGTCAACGCAGTGCGTAGAAAACCAGGAAGACCTCCAAAAAGCGCTTAAGAAAACATGCATTATATACTTGAGAAGGCAGCGAAACAATAAGAAGCGAGCGAGTGACATATACTACCATATTCATGACTGCTGCTACCTCGGAAAGAAAGCAAGGTGTAAACCTAAACTTTAAATTAAGTTCATAGACAGGCTACGCTGGCGTTTCACATGCCCACAGGTAATCACGGGATACAAGTTTAATGAGAGGGACGAGGATATAAACAAGAGTTTTGATCACTTTGTAACTAAGTTAAAATTGTAGGTGAAGGGGTGTGCTTATGCAAATTCCGAGAGACTGTGTTTGTGGGGGATTGACAGTTAAGGCGGGTGGGGGAGTCACGTCATCATCTCCCCTCCCATTCATCTCATTTGGCTCTGAGCTGAGCTCTGCAGCTAACGCCGTCTTCCGAAGCAACTTAGTCACACTGCCACCAAATACTCACAGAAAAATCCACAAGTTAATACACACGCTGTCTCTATAGAGTTTCTCCACACTGAATCCTCCAGGCACTACTTACAAAAGGTTACATTGACAATCGTGTTACGTTATTTTTAAAATCTTTCCTTTTCTTAGCACAAGCACAGCTGAGAAGCTTCGATGCATGTGCTCCATAACGCTTAAAAATAATGCATTTAATCACACTTTGCCTTACAAGCAAAGGGAGCTTTTGTCAATGCATGATTTCCTGGTACACCGATTACTTTGATCAGCGCATCCCGATTCATTTTACCCTCGCACCACCTTAGTTTGAGAAGAAGTATGAAAAAATATGAGGTTAACACAGAAAAACAGATCACCAATTCAAGCTTTATGAATAATCGATTCGCCATCAATAATTGTTTTGGTAAAACCATCCTCCTTCCATTTTATAATTTTTCCGCCACTAGCCGTGATTAAATGAACGGTAAATAAAGTAAGAGCAAAGCGAGGGTGACTTATTTAGGCAGGCATATATATGACAGCAACACTCATGACAATGTCAATCATGTTACGTTATTATTAAAATGTTTCCTTTTCTTTTTCATTACTTCTTTAACACACTACTTCTCCGCTGCGAGGCGCGGGTATTTTGATATATATATATGAATGACCTCCAAAGAGCGCTGAGACTTTTGATATCATGAACGTGTCTGCAAAACTGTGGTCTCCTGCCCTGCAAAAGTTGAGCTGCCAGCGCGCGTGCATAGCTGTGCCGGCCTTTGAGACGCTGACTGCGCTTCTGCCTTAAGTCAAAGTGAGCACTTTTAATTTTTTTCATCCTCCCCCTGCGCTATAGCCCAGACACGTGCAAACACGGGACCCCTTTTCTACACCACGACAAAATAATATTAAGGCAATTCACACTTTCTTTTGCACGTATACGATTATGAGGTTCTCACCCCGGATTATGAAGACACGCACACGAGTGGATGACTCACAGTGCCATCACAGCCGATTAATGGCGAGGATGTCTCACCAGTCTACACAAGACCCACCGCGACTGTCCTCAAAAGGCGATCATAACGTCAGCGAACACATCTCTCTATATTATATAAAAGAAAAGGCAACTTTCCTTTCTTTACACCTTTTTTCCTTTTATCCCAAACCAAAGCCTTTCGCTTAACACTGCAGAGGACACAAAACTAATTTTCTTTAAATGCCGGTAAGGCACATTACCAGAGGCACAAATTTGAACGTTCACATAGAAAATGTAATTTCTATACCACAGCCGTCGTGTAACGCCTTTCAAAAGGGATCTACTACCGAGAGATGATCCATAGATATGAAGATATGTATGTGTATATATATGTGTATATATATATATTATGTGTATATATATATATATATATGTATGTATGTATGTATGTATGTATGTATGTGTGTGTGTATATATATATGACAGCAGCAATCCAAGCTGTGAGAAAACAGTAAAAAGGAGGCGTGTCAGACGTCGTGGTACATTTTCTGATGCAGCTAGACGAAAAAACTTTGTGCGCTGCCGCCAAATACACAAAACAATTACTTTGACAATCATGTTATATTATTTTTAAAATGTTTCCTTTTCTTTTCATAACTTCTTTAACACACTACTTCTCGCATGCTGGTATATATATATATATATATATATATATATATATATATATATATATATATATATATATATATATATATATATATATATATATATATATATATATATGCCAGCAACACTCATGACAATGACAAAACAATTACATTGTCAATCATGTTACGTTATTATTAAAATGTTTCCTTTTCTTTTTACTTCTCGCTGCCAATCACAGGTATTTTGCTATATATATATATATACACATACATATACATATATATATATATATATATATATATACACATACATATACATATACATATATATATAAAAATAGATAGATATGACAACAACACTCATATCAATAACAAAACAATTACATTAACAATCATCTTACGTTATTTTTAAAATGTTTGCTTTTCTTTTTCATAACTTCTTTAACACACTACTTCTCCGCTGCGAAGCGCAGGTATTCTGCTAGTATATACAGTATATATATTGTAATAACTCCAAAAGGAGACAGCACAAAGGTTTGGGGTTTTCCGGCCCCGTATATTGTAGACGATCCACAATAATCAAGAAAAAGAAAAAGCAGGTCAAACATAAACTAAACAGTTCAAATGCAAGACGCCGAAGCCTGGCATCGGCGGTCATTTTATGAGGGAGGAGCCGGAAGTGGAGGAATGCTGGGACCAATGACGTCAGGACAAGATGGCAGAGGAAGGACGGAAGTAAACTTACTGCGGGCAAGCCGGGTTATTGCGGCGGAGCGTCCTTTTTTGTGTAAGAAAGCACAGGGAGAAAGTTAGTACCCCGCCATTCCCTGCCGGCGAATGTTTTCTCAGGTGTGTTAAAATCCGCCCGCAGCCTCCTACTCGCGCGTGAGTGACAATATATACATATATACAATCTTTGGGGTGCGAGCAACTGTTGCTGGGGGTGCCAGAATCCATGAAGGAAGAAAAATGAAAAACATTATTTGTACAAAATCTTAATTTATTTATCCATTCCTAAATAATTAATTGGGCAGGCTATTTCGTATCAGTGCAATACACTGTTTGTTAAAACGGATGACTCCCGCTCTTACGTGCAAGTCTGCCTGGATATTATGAACTATCGTATCTGTTCAAGTTCTATTTAAATTTTAAATAGAAGGAATTTTTATTTAGTGGACAGAATATTATTCCGGAATAAATCAACTCAAACCGTAAATAACTTATATATAATTAATATTTTGCTCTCCATAAAAATATATCCTGTCCAAATTATACAAGTTAGAAATAAAGTAAACGTTAAAAGAACAAACATTCAAATTTCTTTACTCTTATGTAATTTTATATAAAAAATAAACTTAAATTTTAAATATCCCAAAAGATTTTGCTTTCCATAAAAATATATCCTGTCAAAATTATACAAATTCAAATATGAACATGGTGCATAACAAAACCTGGAAATATAAATCAAATTTGTTCTTTTCAGCAATAACAAATCAAATTATTCAGTTGTCTTTGCTCTTATGTCATTTTATCAGAGCTGGATGCCTGGCATCTTTTTTTGGCAACAAGTTCGTTTCTGTTTGGTGTGAGGTTCTGTGTTGTGGAGATTCTCAGGATGGACTGCAGGTGCTCATCAGTGAGGCGACTCCTGTGTGCTGTTTTGTTAGTCTTCATGACTGAGAAGAGCTTCTCACACAGATATGTGGTACCAAACATGCACAAGGTTCGAGCCGCATGTAGACGGAGCTGGAGCATTTCTGCGGGAATGGAGTGAATAAACTGTGCGGGCCGTGCAGTATTGTACTCTGCCTTCAGTGTGCCATTACACTGCAGCTCAATCACCTCCATCTGAATCTGCACAGGTGCAGTTTCCACATCGACAGCAAATGGGTTGCGAAACAACTCAAAATTCTTTTTTTGTTCTTCAAAGTCACCAAAGCGTTGTGCGAACTCAGTGCGCAGTGCGCTCAGTTTATCAGCAAAGTGCGTATTTGGGAACACCATTGTGCTGACTTGGTTCAACATTACTTGGCAACAGGGAAAGTGGGGCAAGTTGCACTGGTGCATTTGTGTCTCCCATAAAAGTAGCTTCACTTGAAATCACTTTGTGATTTTGCACAGGTAAAAACGTCTGCTGAAGTGTCAGATTCTTCTTTAACTCTTCTGCTTTCTGTATCTTGTGCATTGCATTCAGGTCTTTCAGGTTATCTTGATGTTTTGTCTCATAGTGCCGTCTTAGATTAAATTCTTTAATTACAGCCACATTAGCTCCACAAATGAGACACACGGGTTTACCGGCAATGTCAGTAAACATATACTCAGCCTCCCATCGGTTTTTAAAGGCTCTATGTTCAGAATCACCTTTTCTCTTCGCATCGTGTGGGCTAGCTTCACAATAACTTGCAGCATCATAAGCTACACTTGATTAACGCAGTAAGTGTTCGGCAAGGCAGCTGAAGCGCTGCATTATGGGATCTGTAGTTTATTGTGTTACCAGCGCTTCATATCCCTGGGCCATTAATAACAATAATATATAAAATTATCTCGTGGACCAGATATAATTACATGCCGGGCCGGATGTGGCCTGCGGGCCTTGAGTTTGACACATATGGACTAAATAGAACTTGAAAAGATATATTTTTTCAAATGTGATCGCGGAATTCAGATCGAGTTGACGCGCACTACAGTACATCGAGCCCGCGTGCTATTTTGGTTTTGCCTGCGTGCCTCAATAAGTTACCCTCCCCTCGCTCTTACTTTTTTACCGTTTATCTAATGAAAACACCGAGTATGGCTTTACCAAAACAATCATTGATCCCGAATAAAGTATCCATTATTCATAAAGCTTCAATTGGTGATCTGTCTTTCTGCGTTAACCGCATATTTTTTCATACGTCTCAAACCAAGGGGATGCAAGGCTAAAATGAATCGGGAAGCGCGCATACATACTCAGTGTATCGCCTCTCGGGAATCGAACCTCGGACGCCGGCGCTAGAGGCGAAGCCTCTAATATTGCACCACAGCGTGTTGTTTGTCTATTTGAGCGTAGCAGTGTAATTCGGTTTTTGTTCAGCACTCTTTGGAACTGTTGCTTTTTGGCTGCGCAGTGCATCAGTTCACGTGAGCCACTGAATATGGTTTTATATGTCACTCGCTTGCTTCTAATTGTTTCGCTGCCTTCTTAATTATATAATGTATGTTTTCTTCAGCGGTTTTTGGAGCTCTTCCTGGTTTTCTATGTACTGCGTGATTACGTGGGAGGCGTGATGATGTCACACAAAACTCCGCCCCCCACGACTTTCGAGCTCAACTCCATTACAGTAAATGGAGAAAAATAGCTTCTAGTTATGACCATTACGCGTAGAATTTTGAAATGAAACCTGCCCAACTTTTGTAAGTAAGCTGTAAGGAATGAGCCTGCCAAATTTCAGACTTCTACCTACACGGGAAGTTGGAGAATTAGTGATGAGTCAGTGAGTGAGTGAGTCAGTCAGTCAGTGAGTCAGTCAGTGAGGGCTTTGCCTTTTATTAGTATATATGAATGACCTCCAAAGAGCGCTGAGACTTTTGATCAAGTGAACGTGTCTGCAAAAACTGGGGTCTCCTGCCCAGCAAAAGTCGAGCAGCCGGCGCACGCGCATAGCTGTGCTGGCCTTTGAGATGCTGACTGCGCTTCTGCCTTAAGTCAAAGTGAGCACTTTTAATTTTTTTCATCCTCACCCTGAGCTATAGCCCAGACAAGTGCAAACACAGTACCCCTTTTCTACACCGCGGCAAACTAATATTAAGGCGATTCGCACTTTCTTTTGCACGTATACGATTATGAGGTCGTCAGCTCGGATTATGAAGACACACACATTAGTGGAGGACTGACAGTGCCATCACAGCCGATTAATAGCAGGGACGTCTCACCAGTCTACACAAGACCCACCGCGACTGTCCCCAAAAGGCGATCATATCGTCAGCGAACACATCTCTCTATACTATATAAAAGAAAAAGGCAACTTTCCTTTCTTTACACCTTTTTTCCTTTTATCCCAAACCAAAGCCTTTCTCTCTTAACACTGCAGAGAACACAAAACTAATTTTCTTTAATTGCTGGTAATGCCGGTAAGGCACATTACCAGAGGCAGAAATTTGAACGTTCACATAAAAAATGTCATTTCTATACCACAGCGCCTTTCAAAAGGGATCTACTACCGAGAGATGATCCATATACATTTTAGCTGCTGTTAGTACTACTTACCTGTTGTGTTACACAGTCTTTAAAATGTAGTTTACCCGCAACCACTCCAGTAGTGCTCAATGTACCTGTACTTCTTAAAACGTTAATGTTTTACTGTTTAATAACTTATAGACTATATTTTATTATTATTATTATATTAGTGACCAAAGCTATACACACACATATAGACACATACATACATATACACATATATATACCTGTGTGTATGTTTGTTTGTATGTATGTGTATATATATATATACACACACACACACACACACCTATCTACATTATATATATATATATATACACACACACACACACATACATACATACACACACATACACATATATTATTTGTGTGTGTATGTATGTATGTGTGTGTATATATGATTTAGATAAGTATGTATATATATGTGTATATGAAGATATGTATGTGTATATATGTATATATGTATGTATATAAATATATATATATATATATATATATGTAGACTCAAACCCATTATGACAGCAGCAATCCAAGCTGTGAGAAAACACTAAAAAGGAGGCGTGTCAGACGTCGTGGTACATTTTCTGATGCAGCTAGACGAAAACAACTACGTGACGCTGCCGCCAAATACACAAAACAATTACTTTCACAATCATGTTACATTATTTTTAAAATGTTTCCTTTTCTTTTTCATAACTTCTTTAACACACAACATTGCTGCGAAGCGCGGTTATTTTGCTATATATATATATATATATCACAGCGACACTCATAACAGTGACGAAACAATTACATTGACAATCATGTTATGTTATTTTCAAAATGTTTCCTTTTGTTTCTCTTTCCTTCTTCAAAACACTACTTCTCCGCTGCCAAACGCAGGTATTTTGATATATATATATATATATATATATTGTGATAAGGGCGCTATAGAGCGCCCGACCCAGCACAGACTACGCAGAGGCACGTGTTCACACTCAAAGGGCTTTTTATTTTTAAAAAGCAACAGTTCCAAAGAGTGCTGAACAAAAACCGAATTACACAACACCATAAGTTTAAATTAAGTTTATAGACACACTCCCGCTGCCGTTTGTCATGCCTACAACGAGTATGGTATTCGCGAGATACAAGTTTAATGAGAAGACACGAGGTATAAATGAGACTTTGGATCACTTTGTTGCGAAGTTAAAATTGCTGTAGCAAGAAACTTTGAAGTGCCGGGTCTTAGCTAACATTAAATAAAGTCGTGGAAATCGCAAGATTGCACAAGCACAGCTGGGAAGCTTCGATGCATGTACTCTGAGCGGCTCGCGTCAACTGACTTTGCAGGACTGGAAAAGATTAAATTAAGTGCATACACACGCTACCGCTAAATATTCACAGGCAATTTCCACAACTTACTACCAGGAATGCCTGTTAAACATCTTACATTCACAAGTTCCGATTTTGGTGGTGAACACTTCGATGAATGAAACCTGTTATCTTTACAACGGTTCACACGGTTAACACGGAATAAACTTGAACACAACACGTCCTCCAAATATGAACCTGGTTGAAAGAAATAATGCTAATCAAATCCTTGATGACAGCAACACTCATAACGGTCACAAGACTATTACATTGACAATCATGTTACGTTATTTTTAAAATGTTTCCTTTTCTTAGCACAAGCACAGCTGAGAAGCTTCGATGCATGTACTCCATAACGCGTTAAAAAAATAACGCATTTAATCACACTTTGCATTCCAAGCAAAGGGTAACTTTTGTCAATGCATGATTTCCTGGTACATCGATTACATTAATGCACACATCAGAGCTACAAAAATGTAAGAGTCGGAAGAAATCGCATTTCTAGGACTGATCGGAGGGAAATTTCATTTCAAAAGACTACCCGACGGAAGCCTTGATAAAAGCGTGGTTTTGTGCACACTGTCCAAATACAAACCTGATTGAAAGAAATAATAATAATGAAATTCTTGATGACAGCAACAGTCATAATTGTCACAAAACTATTACATTGACAATCGTGTTACGTTATTTTTAAAATGCTTGCTTTTCTTAGCACAAGCACAGCTGAGAAGCTTCGATGCATGTACTCCATAACGCGTTAAAAAATAACGCATTTAATCACACTTTGCATTCCAAGCAAAGGGTAACTTTTGTCAATGCATGATTTCCTGGTACATCGATTACATTGATGCACACATCAGAGCCACAAAAATGTAAGAGTCGGAATAAAGCGCATTGCTAGCACTGATCGGAGGCAAATTTCATTTCAAAAGACTACCCGACGAAAGCCTTGATAAAAGTGTGGTTTGGTGCAAACTGTGCAAAAATGAGTTTGCATACCACCGAGGCACCTCAACCTTATGGTTCCATCTAAATGCAAAACATGTTACAGCAAGCACAGAAACTGTGTATGCTGTTAGCACTAGCAGTACGTGTTCGAGTACCAACAAAAGGTGTCGGCAGCCCAAACCTCATGAAATTACTGGCTTCAGGACCAAACTTAGTAAATCAACATAGGTCAAACTTACAAATTCTCTCGCAAAATACATTGCTTTGGACTGTAGACCACTAACAGTGGTGGAAGATAAGGGGTTAGAAAATGTGCTACAGTTAGCGTATTTCAAGTAAAATTCAACAGCTTTATGACATTGAAAAGCAAGCAAAATTAGATGCATTACAGAAAGCAGACTTTGTGGCTCTTACTGGGAATCATTGGACTTCCGTGACCATTAGTAATTCTAATTACATCTGTTTTAGCCTAATGTACAAAATAATTTTGGCTAAGGTTACTCACAGTTTAAAGGTGAGGCTGGTCAAATTACCTTTTATGTTTCTGCCTTATTTTTTTAAGAAGAAAAACTGCACTTTAATGTTGAAATTTTTGTTGTTATTATTTAAAGGCAATACCATTCTGAAAATGTACTTAAAATACCACTTTTTTTTAAGTCTGCCCAATTTTAGCCAGGGATCATATTTTTGTTTCTGTTTTGAAATGAAATGCAGTTTAAATGCATTTTTTTTTTCAGAAATTAAAACAGCTTGAGTTTACAATATTCCTGTCCATGTCTATTATTTGATTCTGTCACCCACTAAAGCCCTTTTAAATTAAAAAACAACATTTGCGATTTGGGGCAAATTTTCATGTGTGCTTACATTTGATTAATGAACATTAATTAATTGCACAACCTCTAATTAATTAGATTAATTTTTTTAATCGAGTCCCACCCCTAATATATATATATATATGTGTATATATATGTATTTATATACAGTATATGTGTATGTGTGTATATATATATGTTTATATGTGTGTGTGTGTATATATATATATATATATATATGCCAGCAACACTCATGACAATGACAACACAACTACATTGTCAATTATGTTACGTTATTATTAAAATGTTTCCTTTTCTTTTTCATTACTTCTTTAACACAATACTTCTCTGCTGCGAAGCGCGGGTATTTTGCTAGTGTAGTATATATTCCACGAATAACATTAGATACCAAAGGAGGCCTTGATATGCCATTCGTATTCAAACATTTACAATTCCCCGTTAGAATAGCATTTGCTATGACAATTAACAAATCAAAGGGACAAACATTCAAAAAAGTTGGTTTATTTATAAGAGACAAAGAAACGATATTCACTCATGGATACGTTGCATTGTCACGATGTAAGTCCAAAAATGGAATCAAAATTTAATGCGATCTTGAATAATATAATAAATAATTTCAAATATTGTTTTTACCGAAGTTCTAAAATAAATGGAGAAACTAATGAAACAGAAATAATTCCAAGACAAAACAAATATTGTTAAAGTGTGTATCTGAAAAACCAAACATGGGGGTTGGCAAGCGAAGCGAGCAGGGCACGTAGCCCCCTAGTCTTCATTAAAATGAAACTACTATAAAATTAGAGACTATTCATTTCAGCAGGTTCACATGGATCTTGCACACATATCCACTACATTCACACAGCAAATATAATTTCACCTCATATTTGTGACATTTTTCTGGAATAAATTGTCTGAGTATTAGACGTCTATGCTACAGTACTAATCAATAGAATCATCTTGTTTTAGGGTATTTGCAGCTTGTAACCATGAAATTAGCAAGTCATAAATGTGACACAGCATGGAACAGTCTGTCATTTTCATGCAATTTGTCATTATTGTAAAAATGACAGAATTTCAATAACAATTCAAACCTATCATGCTGCATAGTTTGATTGAAAATAATTGTGGCAATATAAGGATCTGTGCTGCTGTAATCCACAATTCTCTGCATTTCTACATTCCCCATCAAAAAGATAAGTCCCAAAAACTTTTTAATTTCTGGTGCCTTTGTAGGCTGCCAGTTATGAGCCCTAGCTTCTGGTTTCAACGCTTATTTGTCAAGAAACTGGTCTGCAAATCTGTTTGTATCTTTTACCATTAAGTTTATTATTTCTTCCATTAAGAGTAAATCAATGAATTCCATAGGACTAGAGTCAGTAGTTAGGCTGATAGAAATTTTCACTCCAGCAATATCAGACCATTCAAAATGCACATGTGGCTTCTAATTACCATCTACAAGCTCACAAAAAATGTGGTATAAATACAGGTAGTGGGTCATCAGTAGGCATTCTTTTGTTACTTTTTGGTTTGGTTATTTTTCTCAATTATTTTTCTACTTCTTTAGTCTCCTTTTTGAGTTTAGGGGTTTTTACATGAGTTTGTTTTTTAAGTCAGCTAAATCATTACAGTTTATATTGCTCATTCTATTAACAGTCTATTAGCTGCTACCATTTTCTGTGAACTAATAATGTAAAAAGAGAGGAAACACAGGATACTGCAATATTATCCATTCATACATACATTGGTCCATCTATGAATTGTCTGCACATTTTAATCTCTGCACTTTCAATGACCACCTGTTAAGTAGTATACCTACAGTGAACCCTGACATTATTGTTACTATGACAAAAACAATGACACTTAACTCTCAAAATTGTTTTCTACTTCAAGAGTATCAGCTTGCTCTAGATATACTCAGAGCCTGGTAGAGTTTACAATTAAGGGCTATAAGCTGAAAAGCAACAGAATGAGTTTTGAAAATGAACTACACTTTGCAAATGATATGAATGTTTTCTCTTGCAGGTTTTATACCAAGAATTTTATTTCAGAATGAACACTAAAGTCTTAACAAACTAAGGGATAGTACAGCCTTTTGCAGTTATTGAAATAGTTATGATATAACTACAACACATGTAAATGTAAAACCAGGTGAAATCATACAGTATATAAAACCTTATAAGCATGTGCTGTCTTGTTAGTACAATCTTTTTAGTACACCCCCTTTAAGAAGATGGTTTAATGGCAAATGAATAGTGGAATACTGTAATACCTGATGATTGAAAAGAATGCTGATTAATCCACTATCCATAAAACAAAAGATGCAAAGAAACAAATGATCTGACCCTAACTATCTCCACTTCAGTCTCAGTTCCAATAAAGTGATCTGAAGAGAACAGAACAATTTAAACCAAATAAAATCAGTTTCCTCCAATAAAACATTAAGAGCCTTTACCGGCTAACAAAACAATAATTCTTACACACATGTGTTTAGGGAACAACCTAAGAGCTTAGGTGAGTGTGATTTACTGCAGAGACATGAGTAGGCACTGTCTAATAACACTCTCTCGTTTCCTTCTGTCGCTGCAAAAAGGAAGATTAAAACCTCTCCCACTCTGATGTCACTTCCAGGGTCAGACCACCTGAACCCGCCTTTTCCTCCCAGAATTCCACAAAAATAAAAGCGATGTGCCATCTTAGATGGACCGATCTGAGAATTGATGAAGTCTCAATATTGCATTGTACTACTCGTTTTCTTTTACGCCTTTTGAAAACTCTAATATACAGGTTTGCCTTTAGTTGCCAAAAGACCCTTTATCTTCTGCCTTTTGTCTTTTTACACAATATGTTCCAATATGTCAGTCAACAGCAGCAGCACTTAGCTTCCCTCTGCTGGAGTGTGTGCACTCTCTTTTTCTCCCTAGAACAGAGTCAACCTATGCCATCTGACTCTTTCTGGATGGAAACCTAAGCCTTATAAAGAACCTGCCATCTATTGACCTGTGGAATGGTCTGCCTGCTACTATAAGAGATGCCCCTTCAGTCTCAGCTTTTAAATCCCGGCTGAAGACTTACTACTTCAGTTTAGCATATCCTGACTAGAGCTGCTGATTAACTGTACAGACTGCATCTCTGTTGTTAGTCATTAGCACTAAAACATACTGTAAGTAACAGGATAGTTATAATTAGATACTAACCCTCACCTATTCTATTTCTCTTCTACGGCCCACCTGACAAGTTATTTTGCCTGAATATGAAAGAGGGGTCCTTCCATTGGATTGGCTGGCCCAGTGCTGTTCCAGCTGTGGCATGGTCAAATGGGGGAGGCTGGTTGATGGATGAGGTCTCCATGACTCTAAACAAATCCAAATCATATCATGTGATATCATCTGCTGTTAAATTCTGCTAAAATTTTTATTTTTATACTGTATTGAGGATTTGTTCTGTTCTGTGTATTGTATTGTATTGACCCCCTTTCTTTTGACACCCGCTGCATACACAGCCTACCTGGAAAGGGGTCTCTCTTTGAACTGCCTTTCCCAAAGTTTCTTCCATTTTTTTCCCTACAAGTTTTTTTTTTCTTTTGGAGTTTTTTCTTGTCTTCTTAGAGAGTCAAGGCTGGGGGGCTGTGAAGAGGCAGGGCCTGTTAAAGCCCATTGCGGTAGTTCTTGTGTGATTTTGGGCTATACAAAAATAAATTGTGTTGTATTGACTCTACAGGTTCTGATCAGGAACCAACATGCATTAACTCAGGCGAGATTGGGATGAATTTTCCTAAAACAACTATCCACACTGATCTGTGACCCTAAATAAAATTCAATATAATAAAACACCCAAAATCAAATAACAGAAATCAATGAAACACATTAAGTGTTTAAATAAATTTACAATGAAAAAAAATCCCCAGATTTTTCAGTCTCTCCTCTGTTAGTGTCTGTGCTTAGCCTTGGCACTGCTTTTAAAACACCACCGTGATCCAGGTGTGAGACAACCATCAATTGGGAAAGCAGAAAAGACCCTTGATGAGCTTTTGGAAGTAAGTCCTTTTCATCACTTCTCCGCAGACCTGTTATAATTACCACTTTAGCAAAGTCGTGCTTAGTGTAGTACAGTAGGTGCTAGCAGTGCCAGTCTCTCTTGCAACTCTTTACTCAGTACTTGCTTAGAAATGAGGCACAGAACCTCCATTTAAACCCATATAACCAATAAGGAAAGTGATGATAGCAATGATAAACAACACCTGTGGAAATCTGGACCATTCTCAAAATCTATTCAATAATTTGGAATTAAGCAGTATGTTCACTATTCAAACATTTTCTGACTGAATGTTTGTAGAACTTTTTTTTTTTTGCTTCAAATTAATTCTCTGATTATAAAAATTTCTTGTTCACGACAGCTAACACATAAGATGTATCTCAAATCCATCATATTTAATACCTAACAGAGACGTCATACAAGACAGTTGTTTCTACAATATTGTATATTTTGAACAATTAAGAATGTCAAGCAACATATACAATTCATATATTCTATGAATATTTTAAAGATACCACATTGATAGGTTTTTAAAAATCTACCCCTTCATAACACAAATGTTTTAACAGAGAGACATGGTCATTGGTTTTAGAAGGAAAAAGATGGAGAACTAGTTTATTCTGAAATGAATTTTCTGAAATTAGTTTCTTAATCAGTTGTGATTTTCTGATTGTTCCCTAAGTACACTTGAGAACATTTTTAGCAGGGGGTAATTTTCATACATAAACTGAATAGTTGTGGTGCCAGCATCCATGTTTTATACATGTTTTCTTCATCTGTATTGCAAAATGTTCTGTATTTGGGTCTGATTTCTGATTTTGGACACATGCACACACAAGTTATAAATAAACTGCATCATTTAATTAAAACTCAAAGTGAGCAACTGAGCACAAGTATCTGTAGACAAGGTAGACCTTGTCCTGAAAAACCTTATTAGATCCCTAATAATGATAATATACATAGAGTACATAATCCAAAGTGGAGCTGTGCAGACATATAGCTTGTATTAAACAGCAGTGGTAAAGAGTGCAGATGACAGTACAGATGTAAAATAAAGTAGAATTAGACATAAACCGGCTGGTGGTTTAACAGGGTAGTTAATAAAGGTTACCGAGAGTTCAGTGACTTTATGGTAAGGGGATGACACTGTTTCTGAAGTGAGGGGAGCACGTGGTGCGTCTCCAGTAATATTTACCAGAAGGCAAAAGTAAAAACATGGGATGAGCTGGATGGTTGGCATTATAGATGATAGATTCAGCCCTCCTCATACATTGAGTGAAGTTGATGGTATGAAACTGTTGAAGTTTAGCGCCGGTGATTTCAGAAGCAGTATGGACAGTCCTTTGGAGGTGCCTTCGTTCCTGGCAAGACATGTCACCAAATCATGCTGTAATGCATCCAGTCAGGATACTTTCAAAAGTGCAGCATTTTTCTGTTATTAAACTGTAATGCACATGTCCAATTAAGAATTTCCAATTCAGAGTTCACCTTCACTTTAACATAATGATTTTCAGAAAAAAATTGGCGTGAGTTTATATTAATTTAGAAAAAGTAAGATATTACCCCTCATGCAGCACAGTACATTCCCATCTGTAGGCTAAGTGAATGGGAACAAGGGCTTCCTTTATATTCAGGATTAATTTGAAAATGCCATCCAAGGTATGAGTGTTCTGCTAGTACAATTTTTCAAATTGTTTAGAATTTAAAAAAGAAATATACCAGTGTTCCAGTTAACATTTCCATACCATAGTGTTTCATTAAATCAAAATATTTTCAGATCTATTCAGTGTGGGTTTTTAGGATGCCTGAGGTAATTTCTGCAACACTATGTAGCAGAAGACAGGAGCCAACCCTGTTGAGGGGCCAGTTCACTCACATATACACACATATTCAAATATGTAGGGCCAGTCAAGACTTGCCCGTTAACCTAACTTCCATGTATTTGGTATATGTGAAGAAAACAGGAAAAACCAGGATAGATATCCATTCAGGCATAATGAGCATGTGTAAAACTTATACAGATAGTGAAAATGTCAGGGTCCAAACCCAAGACTTTGGAGGTGTGATACAACAGAGCTTTAAGCCTTACACTTCACACTTAACATAAGACAAAAACTATTCTAATTTTGGATCTCTAAGAAACCAAGCTTAATCGCTGTGGTCTAGTGTAAGAGACTATTGTACATCTGTTTACCCTTATGAAACAAAATAAAGTTATGGATTATTTTGTATCAGGAGTGCTTTGTTTTTACACATGCTAGTATAAACAATAGTTAATCCATCTTTCAATGCCTGGCCAATGCATCATTTTCAGCCATATATGATGATTCTAAATATTCCTTAAAGTATGTTGCTATATGGAAAAGGTTTAACTGAAACCAACAAACAAATGAAGGAAATTAAACTTAAAGAAAAACAACATATTGAATATTCTTCATTATTTAATTAACTTAGAACAAGTGAAATCGATTAAAACTGCATCAATCTATTCATGGTATAAATTAATTTGGACATAGTGATTAAGTTGTACATGTACAAAAAGACTTAATTTTCCAAAGTATTTTTATTTAAGTAGAACGATGGTCAAATTGTATGAGGAGAATGGAAATGAATTGCAGAACCACTTTTACTTGCATATTTAAGAGGAGTTTTTTTAAACAATTGATGGCACTCATTTCCAGTTTATCTATTAATACTGCATTTGCAAAAGCTGTTTGCAGACCAATCACATTTGATATAATGATATTCCTCAATTTAATGATATGTATTCTACCAGCATTTCACCCCTGACAAATAACTTGGAAAAAAAAGCAAGCAACCACATAACTATTTCAGGATCATCATTGAAATCCCAAATTAATCTAGTATGTTACAAAGTGAAGTGAGGTGAAGTCCCAGCAATGTATAAGGGCATTTATTATTTTTAAATAAAAATTAGACAGTTAAAGACTGAATTAAACGTCAGGGCATGATGAAGGTTCTTGCTGTGAAGGTTTCTTTTCTAAGTAGGCCTTTACATTCATATAGGAATACATCTGATTGTGAATTACTAGTTTGAATAGGTCAAAGTGAATTTAAAAATGCTGCATATCCCACCAGTGTACAACATCATTTTCTCTGACCCCAGCTTTTGGCATATATACCAAAAAATTGCCATTTTCATTCACCCGCCAGTCAAGGATAAGCTGTTCCTAAGGAGTAGCAGTATTCCATATTTTTTTGTAGGAGCCAACAAAATGCCAGTGATCAGATGATATCTATTTCTGCAGCAACTAATATCAGTTGCCCTTAAGCTTGAATTTCTTGTAAACATGCAGTGTCGACATGCTGATGATGTAAAATATTGAGGCACCATGCACAATGATTTGAGAAATTCAGAGCCTCAAAATTCCATGAGACGACAGAAAGATCACTCACTGTTTAAAAAAAAACAAAAAAAATGTAAACAAGAAGAAAACCCAAAGCTACTAAGTAGGTGGGGTGGTGTAGTATTGTAGCGATAGACAACCACTTAGCATTCCCAGGACAAAGTCAAAGGAAAACTAATCAGCAAAGACAACACTAGAAGAACAAGCAATCTTCTTCTCCCTCTTCCAACAGCACCGACAGCACTACAAGTAAAGCCCATTTCAACTCACCATTCCCCAACTGCTCCATACCGTATTTTGAACACCTGATGATGACAGTGTGAGGCTTGGAAGACTCTTAATAACTGGAGTAGATCCTGTGAGTCCTTTTAATCTTCACAGTGATTCTGTTTAATGCTGGAAAACATTTCAGTCAGGTTTTTGGGAAAAAACTATGCGTATCTCTTTCATTGTGCTTTTAAGGAGGCCTACGATTCATATATTTTCCTGCAACCAAGGTCTTCTTATTCTGCCAGTTTTAATTTAAGTATGGTAGTTTCTGTATATAAGGATCCAATTTCTTCTCTGTGATGTGACACACTGGAATATACAATTTGTATTAATTGTGAGATTGCTCAGATTTACAATAATACCAGTAATCTCTAACCGCAACTCAGTAAAGTGTGCTAGCATATTAGCATTTAAAGAGTTTGTTTATACTAAGGAGATTTTTCACCATTTCCAAGTATGATGCATTAAATTCTACATCTACTGTAGGCCTCAACTTCAGAACATGTTCAGCAAGCAAAGTGAGACATCTTGCATACCAGTAAGGTTAGCAAAATCTTTTTGTCCCTTATTTTTTGTGATTTTATAAAAATCAAATAACATTCCATACAATTTCCCCTTGGGATTAATATAGTATCTATCTATCTATCTACAAATAAATCAGTTTTACAAAAATATGTTCGAAACAAATCAAACCCCCACCCCTGAGAAAGAGAGCTAGGCCAGCAGAGTAAAACTTTACGCTAGTAATAATAAGTAAATAGATAAATTAATAAAGTAAAAAAAAAGAGGGAAAATAATCTGTTTCCTCAATTTAAAAGCTTATTCTAAAATGCTATTGATTAGATCCTGCCAGGTTTTGAAAAAGTTTTGGACAGATCCTGTAAGCGTGAATTTGATTTTTTCCAATTCCAAATAGTATATAAAATCAGTTACCCACTGACTTAAAATAGAAGAGTTAGGATTCTTCCAGCTGAGCAAGATACGTCTATGTGCCAGTAGTGTAGTAAAGGCAATTACAGTTTGTTTGTCCTTCTCCTCTTTAAGCCCATCTGGAAGTCCACCAAACACAGTTGTCAGTGGATTAGGAGTAATTGTGACACCAAGGCTGTCTGAAATGCATTTAAAGATTTTGGTCCAGAATGATATTAATTTGGTGCAGGCCCAAAACATGTGGCTACGTGGAACTTGATTGTAGTGTTTGTTGGTTGGATCTTGCCCTGGAAACATTTTGAACAATTTTAAGCGAGAGAGATGTGCTTGATATATAATTTAGAATTGAATAACTGTATGCTTTGAGCATATGGAACTCGAGTGAATTCAGTGCATTGCTACCTTCAACTGCTTTTCTGAGATATTGAATGAGAGATTCGTTTCCCACTGTACTCTGGGATCTTTGAAAGGCAAGGACTGTAAAATGGTTTTATATGCTATGGAGATGCTGTCTGAGTCCTCAAGACTGATCAATATTTTTTTCTGCATACATGTAGGTGGGAGGTGAGGAAAGTTGGGCAGGTTCTGTTTAACAAAGTTTCTAATTTGAAGGTAGTGAAAGAAAAGTATTGCTGGAAAGCTAAATTTGGAATGTAATTATTCATATGATGCAAAGTTGTTGTCTATGTACAGATCTCTAAATGATTTAATCACGAATGTTTTCCAGGCATTAAATTACTGCATACGTTTCAGACGGTGGACAAAGGTGGTTCTTGTGCAGAGGTGCCACAGATAAAAGCTTCTCTGTCTTAAAATACTTCCTACATTGGTTCCATATTCTGAGTGAGTGAAGCACAATTGCATTGTTAGTATATTGGTGATAACTTTGATTTATTGGGGCACAAAACAAGGAATATAAAGAAGTACTGCAGGATTTAATTTCTATTGCAGACCAAGCCTGTGTATGTTCATCTATTTGTGTCCATGCCAAGTTTTTATAGTTTGTATATTTGCTGCCAAGTAATAAAGTTGAAAGTTAGGTAGAGCCATGCCACCTTCTGCCTTAGGTCTTTGTAGGATTGCCCTTTGGATATATGGGTGTTTTGAATTACAAATAAATGAGGTTATGGTTGAATCTAATTTCTTAAAAAATGCTTTATTGATGTATATTGGAATGTTTTGAAATAAAAAGAGAAGCTTAGGGAAGATATTCATCTTAACAATGTTAATTCTTCCAGTTAAAGTGAGATGAAGGGTTGCCCATCTATGCAAGTCTTGCTTAATTTATTTCATACAGATGGCAACATTTTGCTGATAAAGAGCCTTATTTTTACTTGTGATGATTACCCCTAAAACAGAGTATTTAATAGTTGGGGTATAATGCTAGTTTGGCCATAAGTATGGGGGGGGGTTGTCAAAGCCGAAGCATTAAACTGCTATAGCCAACAAGACTCCCATCACTATTCATTGCATATCAGTAGTCTCTTGTCACTCATCAGGCATCAATCATTACTCTTCATTTTTCTCTTTTTATTTTAATATTTTTTAAACAGACTTGGTGCAAGAGCTGCATTATACAATGCTCTATTATTGTAATTAGATAAATTACATTCAAAAACTGTATAGCATCATATAGGTTTACTTTTTTCCAGTACATGATTTACACATTATCCTTAAAATCAGTATACTGTACTTTTTTCTGTTAATTGCCGATTTATGAATAATAAATGACTCATGCTACTGAATAAACATTTTCCGGTGGTCTTGCAACCTTGATATTTAATTATGCATGTTGAGTGTGCACAAAAAGCAGAATATAAGCATGAACTTTTAAAAAGACAACTATTATTTAATAATAGTTTCATTGATTTTAAGGGCTATATTACAATGAGTAAATTACTGTACATCCAGTATCTGAAAAAACAAACAATATTATATATATCTTTAACCAAACAGATCAGATATGACCTACCCCTCCTGTCTGGACTGCAGAGAAAAAATACTTTGAAATTATCACTCAAAGATACTTAAGTATGTAAAATTTTAGTAACGTTTTAGCATGCTCAGTTAATTAAGAGAAATATGCATACATTGCCAGATTCTATACATCTTTTGAACTATTCCTTGCAAAAGTGAATTTCCTTTTTTTCGACTTTTAAGTGAAATTGGACATTTTTTCATTGTGTTATTGCAGGTGTGCCCAGATTCTTCCAGCTGAGCAAGGATCTTGCAATGCATTGTACATTTACACAATATACTATTTATTAAATAAGAATACCACAGCAGATATTACCTCAATTAGTGTGCATTCAAGAGTAGGAACTACTGTAATTCAAAGAATATTTGCTAAATAAGCAGATATTTTATTCCAATAAATTTTCAGTAGGGAACACTGATAAAACATGTGACCCAGTGAAGCAAGTACCTCGTGCTGTTACTCCCGGTGAGGGACTTGACCTACATACAGTTTTGATAAAGCCAGGTTTGAAGCCAACATTTGCCTAAACTAAAGAGCAATGTATTTTATCAAGGTCTGAACTTTATTAATTGTCTACAAATTTTATTGAATATGTAATTCTTTAAAAAATATAAAACTGTTGAAACAGTTTTAGATAGTGTGGTTGCAGTTAAAAGAAATGTTAACATATTACATTTGTTGGTATTTTAATAAAAAAAGTTAATGTATGATGCTAGAGCAATAAAGGATTTTTTTAACAGCATGTCAGTTAACTACCCTTGAAATAAAGTCACTATTGTAATATGTACAAATCCACTGCATCACATTAAGTAAGAACAAGAATATGGGCTTGCACTTTTTCCAGTAAACCATATCTGCATGAGAGGGAAATAGCTAAACTGAGGGTGCTTGTGTGTGTTTGTCTTTATGAGTGTAAGTGATTAAAACAGAGAGAGAGTGAGAGAGAGAGAGACAGATTATCAAGTATCTAAAGAGCAGAACTTAGAACACCCAGAGTCTATAGCATTTCCACATCAGTTTACAAGCATTATTAAAATAAAAAATGCTATATTTTATTCTGCATGAATCATATCCCTTTGTAAGTACTTTTGAATTTAATTTTTATATGGTTATTACAGAAATTTATGAATCCCATTGTTTAATAGAAAACAAGAGATTGTTCATGTGATCAGCAAATTGGTTGTCAAATGAAGCATTATTCTGAGGGATGTTCAAAACGTTTACGCACTTTTATATTTTTGTTGGAAACAGTGAAGTTGGGAGGAGTAGTAATTTAAAAATTAAAAAGTTGGTACGACGCTGGGAAAATTGCACCACAAATGAAGGTGACTATAGAAAAGGGGTGTAATTTGCTTTTGAAATTCTTAATAGAGTTAAAAAAAGTCTGGAAACTTTCTGAACATCCATATACCATATACTAATACTAGTACTGCATTTACTGTACTCCACTTTGAAGAATGCTGACACTTTATATTAATGTAAATATCTGGCAAGTAAACATCTTTGCAACCACATGTTTGCTAGATAGTATTTTCAACTGCCTTTGTGAAAAGAAAAGTAATTTGCACTGTCTTCTGTGAAACCTTGATTCAACACAAAAAAATATTAAGAATTCTGAGGTGGGTTCCACCACAGTGATGTGACCATAATACTAATTATTATGGCTTGCTGAACAAAACTAAAAATGCATTCACACAGGAACTAAATTACTGTTAACTTTGTATTGTTTGCTGATAATATGAGAAATATTTTATTTGGAAATTTCTTTTTGGCAGTTTGTCTTTTAAAGGACACTACTGTATATTATTGTTAGCCCTTCATGCCACTTTTAAAAAAAGAGTGCACACAACACAGAGAGGAGGAAGAAAACAAGACATTGGTCTTAATATCAAAAAAATGAAATGGAAAACAAAGGACATGAATAAGCTGACAGCTGTGTTGGGAACTGGCATACTGCTCAAAGTCAGCCAATTTGGGATTACTTGAATATATTGGAGATCGTACCCATGTAAATCGAGGAACCAGCAAGTCACCTGTGGATTACACTGTTTATAAGTTACCTCCACTGCAAGAGCGTATGATCTGTAGCAAGGGTGAACTTTTGACCCAAAAGATAATATTTAAGCTTTGGAATAACTAATTTGATATCCAGGGCTTCCTGCTCCACTGCCGCAAAGCTGGTTTCCTGGTCCAACAGTTCCTGGCTTAGGTATCAGATTGCTTGCTTTCTGAACATCTTTTTGAGGGTTTAATCAAACAATTCAACCAAACCATCCATCTGTGATTTCCTTCAATAATTTAGAACCGTGAGGATTTCTTTAAAAAACTCTCTGACCAATGGTTCGATTTCCCCAGAGAATGGAATCTGTGTATTTAGTGGCATAATCTACAATAACCAAAATATAATTGTATTCCCAAGTTGAATGTTTGAGGGGCCTGACGATATATATGCCAACTTGTTCAAAGGGAATGTCAATAACGAGAACTGACACTTTTGAGTATCTCAGTATCTTGTGGTAATGTGCCTCACTGGCATTACCAGCAGTTAAATAAAGTTAGTTTTGTGTCCTCTGCAGTGTTAAGAGAGAGGCATTAGTTTTGGAAGAAAAATTACAAAGTAGAAAGAAGTAACTCTCACCTTTTTGTCAGTTTAGGGAGTGCAGAGGGATGTTATTACTGATGAGTGTTGCTGTATGTTTTGTGTGAGAGTAGAAAGACGGCTCTGCCATTGTCCGGTCGGGGTGGTGTTATCCGTTTCCCATACGTGCGCATGACTCCCACTACCTCGTAGCACTGGAAGGGCAAGAGACAGTGCAGAGTTCTTTGTATAGGCCTGCTGCAGCATATAATGGGATCCCGTATCAATAGTTGTTTGGACAAGGGAAGGGCTTACTTTCAGTTCTGAGAGAATCACAATTTGTGTCTCAAATGCCGGCATAGTTATGCATGTGAGCCTGTCGCCTGAATTTAAATTAGAATTTTGCGGGGTGGGAGACGCCACTCTTTAGAGACATGTAAACATTATCGCCTGTATATAGAAGGATGACATTCGACAGCTTAAATAGTTGGCGCAATGCCTCCAATTACAAAAAGAGAATTTCGGCATGTAGTGAGGGTCATCTGGCTAGACCACGCTGAGTGAGGTACATGGTAAAGCATTATTGTGAATTTACTCTGCACTGCAGTGTGTACCTTGATTTTTATAAATATTTTTTACTTCTTATATATATTTCGATAAACATCTCTTGATTAGCTTTGGTGGAGGTGTTTATAAGGCTGGGGTAACTGGTGCACTGTTTATTTCTGTACATGCACATTTTTCTTTTTCTGTATTTTGAATATTTTTGTGGGCAAACCCTGTACTGTAAATTGACTTAGATTACTGTGAAGGAAGACAGCTTTATTTTTGTTTTGTGTGTATATGGGTTTCACTAGTTTGTGTGCATTTTTCTTTTACATTTGGGACTTTCAGTCAGTACTGTAAATAGTGTATATATTCATCATTTTGGGCTCAATTTCATAACTGTTTTTGTGTGTCCTTTGTGGTATTGGACTGTGTATTTAAATATACTGTATATCCCACAGGACATTTTAAAATTATTTTTCTTTGTGTGAACCTGTAAATAAAACCTTCATTTTTTTCTGCAAATCCAACCCTTTTGTGCCCATGTTTCCCTGTCTTACACCACCATCCTGGTCACGGTCGGTCCCATAAACTAGACACCTAGAGTGTAGACTGGTGTCCCCATTTCCCACTACACACAGTGTCAAATATCTGTCTCAAATGATATTCCGGTCAAGATGCACAGAATTGCCAAACCTTCTAATTTCCCTAGGGGCAAAAGAATCTTACCTTAATGCATTCTAGGATTTTCTCTGGACTCAAATAGAAGCCAATGATGTCCTATCACAATGTACGCCTACCCCTTTGTGGCTCTTCTGGCCATACAGTACTATGTACACAAAGTAGGTGTGTCTGCCCTGCCCCCAGATGAAGAAGTAACTGGTCTTGAATATGCCAGGTTGCTCTGTTTGCTTGCTGTTAATGTCAGATCAGTCCTGTACTATAATTATAGCATACAAAGGAGCGGGGTGCCCAGCAGCTGTAAGATATTTGGTGACGCTATCTTCACAACTTCAGTGTTTGCTGACATTTCATAACCAAGGTCGTTATAGACTTGCAGTGCTTTGCCTGTGAGAGATAAAAGTATGTGTGCCCACTCCGTCTTTGGCTATTTTTGTTATACCGCAGTCTGCTGAAATACAAGCCACTAAGCTTCAAGGTTGATCGACTTTCAAAAGGGGAGAAGTACATGTGAGGATCCCAGACTTCTTTCTTTAAGAAACAGACACTCTGCCCTTCTTTGTGTCTCTAGCTCTGACAAAGTGTTTTGTTAGGTGGCCATCTGTATCTGAAGTTGGTTCACCCATTCAGCCAATGATTGGACTATTATAGTTAGGTCTACCTTTTCATTCATCTTCTCAGATGATAATCCTGTTGACTACACCACTGCAAATACAACACAGAAAATAATTAAATAGCTGAGGTAGCACGGGTAACTCTAATGTTCAGTGCAAAAAAAAAATTAAAAAAGAGATATGATGCCATCATTAGTGATTTTTCTGGTGGCACCAGTATTGAAGGATGGTAAGATGGAAGGAGAGACATTGGGGACAAGAGACAAGCAGTGACATCAGTTGTCCTCTTCTGAGACCACCTCCATTCTAGGAAAATTGCTTTATCTGGCATGTCACATTAAATGCTGTCCCCATGACCTTTTTGGACACACCCAAAATTTTGTAGCATCCCAAGCTCATGTGTCTGACAATATAAAACTTGCTTGAAAAATCAGGTTCTGAAAGTGAGTACATGAGTTATCACATACTGTGCAGTATGCTGGAGTCACCTCTCCAAGGCTTAGAAATTCCATGCAAAGTTGTGTATGCATTTCAAACTTCTTTTCGTGCATATGCAAGTTTTTTAAATTTGACGTCTGGTGTTAATTCAATCAAAGAAAATGAATACATTCATTTCCCAAGGTGACAAACAGTTCACTTAAAACAGTGTTTTTCAACATTGCTGTCATTGGCTATGTGAGTGGGTTGTGGTGGGTCATCTAAGAAACTGATTTATTTATCTTTATTTGTATTTATCTATGATTGTGTCATGCACAAGAACTGCCCCCACCCAATCCAATTTTTACATGCTTGCATGTGTCACCAAGGGGACAATCATGCTCATTTTACCAAGCACACTCTGACCAACCACTTCCTCAAGCACACACTATTCACAAAGGGGGAAAAAGGTCTGACTTTAGTGCTTGTCTCAACCCTTTGGATCACAAGTAAACTTAAAAGAGGAAAAACTGGGCTGCAGCACTACAAATATTGAGAAACACTGCTGGTAAAATTCATTGGTGTTTCTGTTTGATTTTGTTATGAACATTAGTTTTTTGTCATATTTTATTCATGTTGCATACTGTCCTTTGCTTTTTCTTATTCATTTATTTATTCTTATTGTTTTGACTGTGATCTCACTGCATCATTAGTTTG
Organism: Polypterus senegalus; assembly: GCF_016835505.1. Lineage (NCBI taxonomy): Eukaryota > Metazoa > Chordata > Cladistia > Polypteriformes > Polypteridae > Polypterus > Polypterus senegalus. The sequence continues at coordinate 113,879,814 of NC_053160.1, read as the reverse complement.
GGTCAACGTCTTATTGCAAAAGTGATCAGTTCATACACGGTTTTCCAACCACAGTTGGAATATTGTACAGTATTTATATAATATATTTACATATTATATATAGCAATAGCACCTGTTGCTACCACATGACACCAGTGTGATGTCATCACACTGCTTCTGTTAAAGATAGGGTGGACAGTATGCTTGATATCCAGGTTTATGGATATTTCTTTAAAAAATACTCTCTGCTAATTAGTGTTTCAATTAGAGAAAAGCTCATAGGTAGCTAGAACATTTTGCTGTTGTTTTTCACAGAAAACTTCACAATTGATTTTTGGACTTCTACCAGATTGTTGTCCATTCTGTTTTGATTCCCTTTTGGCCATTTATAGACTATCCTTTATATTTCCTCTTGCTCAGTTCAATTTTCCTTGTCACTATTTTTCCATATTTTCAGCCCCATTATGATTTCTTGGACACTTCTCTTATAAGAGTATTCTTGGCAGATAGTGGGTGGAGACAGAAACACAAAAAACTCAATATATTTGGAATTGGTTATAAATGTTGTGAACTTGTGAAAATGATGTGGATTTCTCAAACAAAAGCCACCTAGTTACTTCCTTTTCTCTAGGGGTTCATTTCAAGTGAGAAAAATATATTGAAACTAAATACAATCTGTGATCTAAATGTATTGCTATATTTGACTCAGCTGAGGTATTATGAATAGCTGATGTAGTTAACAGAGAATGGCCTTAAGAACAAAAACAGAAACAGCAACAGACAGTAGGCGATGATGATGTAATGGTGAGAGATAATGTTGGGCACAGCAAAGTGCTCTGAATAACTCTGGAGACAATTTGGCCCCACCTAGAGTGGCTTGGGACAATGACAAAAATAGTGAGGAAAAACTTAAAGAAAAAAGTTAATCACAATTGGCAGGACTCCAATCCATATCAATTGCTTCAAAAGAAAGTACACTAACATCACAATCTATCTGGTGGTATTTCTCTATCAATAGATAGAGAAACAATATAAATGTCAATTCTCTGCCCCTCCTGGGTAATATGATCATCATGATGCCATAAGGCCTTTGTTCTAAGTTGATCTATCAATAAACTATCCTTCAATTTTCATAAAAATCGGTGCAGCTGTTTTTGCATTAACAAACCTAAATACAAAAAGATGTCAACTCAGCTTTACTTATATACAGGAAGATGAGTCGGTGGGATTTGACTTCCGGAGTGTCCTTCCAAGAACATGTTATTTTATTGAGTTTTTTTGATTGGATCATATTTTGTTATTGAGCTTGGTTCTTTAAATAAAATGCATGTAAAAAGCATTTGCAGTGTATATTAAAAAGCTTAAAGACTGCAAAAATATAAAAAGAGTTTACTTTGTATAAGAATTATAAATTATACTGTTACGGTACATAAAGCCAAACAATTTGTTAATATACTTCATACTATGATATTCATTTATAAACAGCAAGCCACTTTATTTTGAAGCTTAAGCGTGGCATTATGTTGACAGTTTATTGCCTCTTTATTGTTTTAAACGTACAGGCATATAAATGAACTGATTACTTTGTTCTCTCTAGGAAATAGTGTCTAAATTAACTTAAAATGGCTTTTATTGCTATAATGTGAAGAGAATAAAGGTTTCTTAGTCTCACTTTTTCTTACTATAATTTTAATTTGGTTAACAATTTTTTTTAAATGAGGCATATTTGTATTAAAAGTAAAATTCTACAGAGGTGACTAAGTTGATTAACAACAAACATTTAAGCAATGTTTTCAACACTGTACGTTCTTATTCACACAATGCTTGAGCTGATGATAGGCTATATTATTATTCTTGATCATGGCATGGATTTACAGTATATGAGTCTGCCAGAATTGGGTATTTAGGTTAAACATACTATTAGCTTAAACATACTACCTCAAAAATTATTAGTGTATGTTTAATAGCTCATCCATTCAAAATAACAAAATATATTAATAACATAAAGTTGGGTCTCTTTATTTGGTGGAAACCACAATAATATAATTGGCTAACTTATTATGTATAGTCTACAAGTCCATAAAGTAATTACCTTAAAGGATTTAGTAAGGTGACCAAAAACTCATTTTTGGTTTTCTTTTTAATATAATGTATTTTACTTTTAGAAGTATTAAAAAGCCCTTCAAAAGCAGAAGGAATATCATCACAAGGTGCAAAACTTAAAGTTAATAACATTATAGCATATAAGGGGTTTGACATTTTTCTAACTGTCCACTAAATTAAATCCTTACACTTTTCTCCATAGTAACTGCTTGAGATGGAAAGAGAAGCTCATTAGCTGTGCACATTTGTCGCTCTGCACATTTTTCCTGTGCACATTTGTCACCCTGCTCTTTTGTCAGCATGCTTTGTCAGTTTGCTTTTAAGGTGCTGACACTAACTCTGCTTTGAGGTAAATTAGCTATTATTACTTACAAACTCGCAAATACAAGCGGCTGAAATGAGTTTCCTCCGCAGTGTGTCTGGGCTTTCCCTTAAAGATAGGGTGAGAAGCTCAGTCATCCGGGAGGGGCTTAGAGTAGAGCCGCTGCTCCTCTGCATCGAGAGGAGTCAGATGAGGTGGCTCGGGCATCTGATCAGGATGCCTCCTGGACGCCTCCCTGGTGAGGTGTTCCGGCACGTCCAACCGGGAGGAGGCCCCGGGAAGACCCAGGACACGCTGGAGGGACTATGTCTCCCGGCTGGCCTGGGAACGCCTTGGGATTCTCCCGGAAGAGCTGGAAGAAGTGGCCGGGGAGAGGGAAGTCTGGGCTTCTCTGCTTAAGCTGCTACCCCCGCGACCCGACCTCGGATAAGCGGAAGAGGATGGATGGATGGATGGATGGATGGATTACAAACTCTAAAACACATTCAGTTGCTTTTCTTGAATATGATGTTGCTTGCTGTAAGAGAAGCTATATAAAACAGAAAAACATAAATTTTTAGATTATTGCAGTTGTTTTATGTAAAAGCAATAGATGTATTACACAATGCTAATGCCTTAAAACTTTTACAACCAATACAAAAAAGAATCACAATGCATTATATCTGGTTTCAGAACCAAGGAGAGAGAGAGTTATGAATAAACCATTCTTCAAAACTTTATTATTTTTTTTTTAAATTTAGCTTCTGTTAATAAGAATAGCTACTGTGGCTGTCAATTTGTCTGTCCAGGATTTTAAATCACCTGTAGTTTGCACACCGTTGACCTGAAATTTGGTATACATATACTACGTGACCTCTACTGTCCGCTTTCAGGGTGATGATTTTATTGCTTTTTTTATTTTTATTTTATTTTATTGTAGAATCAACTCTCGGCAGCGGGCAGCAGGGTGTGTACAGGTGCCGTTCTCACCACTACCACCTTTGCCGTCACTTCCTCTACCTCTCATATCTTAAATCATTCTTGAGGCAGATTGAACACTTAAGTGCCAGCTTAAGAGAAAATTTAAGAAAAACGTACTAAGTAATTGCAACACCAAAAGATGCGGATCAAAGAAGAGAAGAAGCGGGCCTCTAGAGTGAAGAAAACAGGCTGCTCATGAATCACCAAGTGCATCAACCTCTGAACAAACAAATGCTAAAAGTACATAGAAAGAGTATGAAAACTATAAATCAAGGGTATTCACTGCATGTTATCATGCAGTCTACCATTACTGGCCTTTATATATAACTAGCAGGAGTACCTGGCGTTGCCCAGGAATCTATAAACGGTGAATTTTCCAAATGAAAGAAACTGAACACAGAAACAGAACAAACAGTTTTCTGATTGACTTTTTATTGTATGTTCCTCCACTCTGGATTTTGTTTGCTGTGGAGTTTAAGACACCCTTGAAGTAGACTTTCTTGTGGCATCTGAAGTGGACCTTCCAATTCTACGTCTTTTTTTCGGTGGCATGGGAATTTTAGCAAAAAGCAGGACAATTAAAATGTGTTACATGGTATTACATACGGAATAAGCACCACCGTGAGATGAACGTTATCTACAATACGTCAGAAAGCGAACAAATAGCACCAATCAGTCAGAAAGAGCAACACTGAAATCATATTGTGAGTTGGAAAGCGAGCAAATAGCACCGCAAATACGGAAAGTCAGTGAGAAAGAGTAGCACTGAAACCATACTAGGAAAAATGGCAGGGAGGGACGGTCTGTTTCTAAAGAGCATCTGTGTTGAACCGTGATGCAATCTAACGGACGTTGGCGATGGTAATTACAGAGAGAAGTGACATACAATCGGTGCTGCGTTTGGGGAAAATGGTGGGGGAAGGATGCTGTCTTTTTGAGGCAAGTCTCTGTTCAAACGTGCTTGCATATAATGGACATTGGCGAATGAAATACAGCACTATCAGTGCATGTGAGAGTGTGACGTGTGGAAACATGGGTGTGTCAGCCGGTCATGCTTACTGGGACGTTCACGTTTTACATCCATACAGCAGTTCCCTTTCACCCAATCAAATTAGTCGGCCTTCTCATACTTGAAAAATTTCCACCATCTCTTGGCAATTTAAAGAAAGATGGGTAAAGAGCGACGCACAGAGACCAAATCTGCCGCTATATGGTGCCGCGGTGAACATCTGTTGCAATGTATGGTCAACTTGTCGATAATAAATACGGGAACGTGTGCCAAACGTTGTATCGGTGAAAAGGTACCCTGCGGTTCACCACGAACATTTTTCCCAACCAAACATACCCCATGACCTTCTCCTGGTCACAAAAAATCCCCATCCCCAGTTTGGTGCCGATCGGACGCCCGGTGCAGATTTGTATGGTAGCTCGCAAACCGTTTGACCTATTGACCTAAGATCTTGCACACATATGCTATGTAATATTTATTATCTGCTTTCGGGGTGAAGATTGACCTCCAAGGTTATTCCTCTTTTTATTTTTATGATATTTTATTGTAGAATCAACTCTTGGTAGCGGCCAGCACGGAGGTCGTGCAGCGCATGTGTACGGACGCCATTCTCATCCCTACCATCTTCAACGTTACTTCCCCTACCTCTTCATATCATAAATCATTCTTGAGGCAGATTGAAGACTTAAGTGCCACCTTAAGTGAAAAATTAAAGAAAAAGTACTAAGTAATTGCAACGCAAACCCTGACTTAATCAGTTTTAACGCGAAAAGATGCTGATGAAAGAAAAGAAGAAGCGGGCCGCTAGGGTGGAGACAAGAAGAGCTGCTCAGGAAGCAGCAAGTGCAATCAACCTCTGAACAAATGAATGCTAAATGTGCAGAAAAAGAGTATAAAAACTATGAATGCTCAATTCATCTGTATTCATGTGCATATTAGGCATGTTTTTAAAATACCAAAAAGTTATGAGCTACAATACTGAACATACAGTAGGATGACACTAACAACTGAGCATGTTCAAATTAAATATTAGAAAAGATTATTTATCTATTTCAGAAATTTTTTGTATCCAGCCTGATGAAAACTGGAAGTCATGAAATTCCACACAAAGCCCTAGAAGACTGCTGCCAGAAAAGTCACAGAGACTCCAAGTCAACAAGTCAGTACCTAAATGATTAGCTAGCATTCCTTTGCAAAAAGTCATAAACAAATTTATGTAAAATTATTTGTTTTATATTAGAGCAAATTATATAGTTTACAGAGCTCATTTAAATGTGAATAATATGAAGATAAAGAGGTAAAAACTGAATTAAACCTAAGATAAACACTGTGTGTGAAATGATATTACATCATTAATACTTAACTAATGAGTATATTGTGGGTTCAAATTACAGTATTGAGACTGTTTCTCTGGAACCCTTGTGTCCAAAGTAAATGATCAAACAAGAACACTTCTGTTTCAATTTATTTATCTATTATTTATTGACCTTTACTGTCTCAAATAGATTTGAGAATATAGCGCTATCTATTATTTGTGCAATCTTGATATTGTAAAACTAATGTAGTCTTAGGTAATTTCCCACTTATTATGGTATAAGCAGTGTCCATCAGTAATACAACCTTTCAAGCATTTTCTTTTGTGGCTTAATTCTCATCTTGTCACAGATTTTGACAATGCTATACAACTTCATTTACGTGTAGAGCTCCTTATTGAAGCTCACTGTATTCCAGAAATGTTACACTCACCTCAGTGGAACAGCTCAGAGCAGATCTGAGAGATGAATATTTTTCATATTCCTTAAATAAAAGGAAACATCATATAAAGACTGTTACATTTGTAAGATCTCTTCTCATAGATCGATGAAGAATGTGCACAAATTACAACCACTGATCTAAACAAGAAACTACATTTCAGAGATTATTGGATTTTTTTTTTGTCTTACAACTATATAAACTGATATAAATCAGGAACCGGCACATTTCATAAAAGCACACCAAATATTTAAGACTGAAGTTTCTAACCTAATTAGGAAATAGGTATTCAATTCAATTCAGTTTATATCTATAAATATCTCTTCATTGTGTGTAGGCGCAGAGAGCTCTGACAAGTCCTCGGGTAAAATGCAAATATAAATTTTTACTCATCATCAATTATGTTATGAGCACACATAAAAATACACATTTGTTGAAATAGACAGGAAAACAAAGTAGTATATCTATCCATGAATTAATTGTTGAACTATGGCCAGTTGACCGTGTCAGAGAGGACAACAAAAGTTCCAGTAAGCAGCATCTCCAGAAAAAAACAACCTCAACAAAAAAGTTACAGACAAAGTTAGACACAGTCAGAGCCCTGGAAATGTAGACCAAAAGGCTGCTCACCCACTGCTGGGCATTGTGCATTAGTGTCTGTGCTGGGACATCTATTACAATAGTAGAATATTTCCATTCAATGCTTCCAAGGCTGTCAGTATCTCAAGTGTTTTTTCCATGGGGAAGAAAATGGCTTGGTAGTGGAAAGTGGCATTAAGTGCCACTGCAGGATACTGAAAAGAAAAACACAATAGAGAAATGTTAATAACAATTCATAAATATTGCAATGCTTATATTTTTTGTACAAATGACTAACAGACAAAAAAATATATGCACAGCTAATCTGTTATGTATTAATACTTTCTAGTTCTTTTAATGATTTTTGCAACAGCATTTAGAAAAAACTGAAAGCTACATAAAGAATGATGTGAACAGCCTGTGAATAATGCATTGTAGTAGTCAATTTTACTCAAAGTAAATGCATTGGTATTTCAATACCCTCCATATTTAGAAAATGTCTTAATTTTCCAACATTTTTAAGATGTAAGTTTTATAATCTGTGGTGGTCTAGTGCCCTGCCCAGAGTTTGTTTCCTGCCTTGCACCCTGTGTTGGCTGGGATTGGCTCCAACAGACCTCCGTGACCCTGTAGTTAGGATATAGCAGGTTGGATAATGGATGGATGGATGGAAGTTTTATAATGTGCATTTTAAAAGACATTCTAGCATCAATGATAATGTCTAAGTTGAATGTTGATTTAGTAAAACTTGTGTCCAGCTGAATTAAGAACATATAATATTGCTACAGTTTCCATCATTCTCCCCATAAGGAACATTTCTATTTTCTGTGTAGTCATAGACAAGTAGCTCTCATCCAATTAATTAAGGACACCATCAGAAAAACATCATTTGGCCAAAAGAAAGGTCCAGCTGGGACAGTATGCATACAAGTGAAAATTAATCTCATGTTTTCTAATAATAATTCCCAGTGGAAGCATGTAAAATAAAATCAGTGAAGGTCCAACTACTTAGACCTGCAGGACACCACATTTAACTTCTAAGTATAATGATGAAGTACTGTCAGCACATTTCTTTTTATTTATTTATTTTTTCATTTTATTGAATTTATTAAAAGCATGTAACATGCCATACAATCAAGTCAAACTTAACAAAACTCAGTTAAATTCAAACCCCACCCATGAGAAAGACAGGAAGACCAACAGCGAGAGTAAAACTTTTGCGAGTAGTAAAGAGAGAAATGGAGTCTTTCTCCCCAATATAAGTGATTTTTCTAAAACAGTATTATTAGATCCTACCAAGTTTTAGAAAAGTTTTGAACAAATCCTTTAAGAGTGAATTTGATTTTTTTCCCATTTCAAATAAGCATATAACATCAGTTTCCCACTGACTTAATAGAGGTGGGTTAGGATTCTTCCAGGTGAGAAAGATAAGTCTACAGGCTAGTAGTGAAGTAAAGGCAATTACAGTTTGTTTGTCCTTCTCCACTTTAAGCCCATCTGGGAGTACACGAAACACAGCTATTAATTGTTTAGGAGTGATTGTGACACCAAGGCTGTCTGATAGGAATTTAAAAATTTTGCCAGGAATTATGTTAAATTGGTACACACCCAAAACATGTGGCCTAGTGAAGCTGGAGCTTGATTGCAATGTTCGCAGATTGGATCTTGCCCTGGAAACATTGTGTACAATTTTAAACGAGGTGTTCGATATAAAATATTAAGTTGAATAATTTAATGCTTTGTGCATATGGAGCTAGAGTGAATTCTGTGCGTGGCTGCCTTCCACTCCTTTTCTGAAAGGTTGAGTAAGAGATCCATTCCCACTGTACTCTAGGATCATTAAAAGGAAGGGACTTTAAAATGGTTTTATATTTTATAGAAATGCTTTCTGAGTCTTCAAGACTGATCAATATCTCTTCTGGAACAGAGATAGGTGGGAGGTGAGGAAAATTAGGCAGATTTTGTTTAGCAAAGTTTCTAATTTGGAGATAGTGGAAAAATTGTGTTAATGAGAAACTAAATTTAGAGTGTAACTGTTCATAGACATTATTCATATACAAATCTCTAAATGATTTATTCCTATACATTTTCCAAACATTAAAAACTGTAAGTTTAAGAGGGTGACAAAAGGTGGTTATTATGTAGAGGTGCCACAGATAAAATATTCTCTAACTTGAAGTACTTGCTACATTGGTTCCGTATTCTGAATGAATTAAGGACTATTGGGTTGTTGGTATATTGATAATACCTTGTATTTAGCATTGTACAAAGCAAGGAATATAAAGAATTACTACAGGATTTCATTTATATTGCTGACAAAGCAAATGTGTGTTCATCTATTTGTGTCAGTGTCCAGGTTTATATAGCTTGTATGTTTGCCGCTGATTAATAAAAATGAAAATTAGGTAGAGCCATGCCACCGTCTGATTTAGGTCATTGTAGGGTCACCCTTTAGATATTAGATAGATATTTTGAATTCCAATCTAATTTCTTAAAAAAATATTAATGTATATGGGGATGTTTTGAAATAGAAACAGAAGCTTAGGGAGGATATTCTTCTTGATAGTGTTAATTCTCCCGGGTAGACCACTTTTGCACTTCTTGTTTATTTTTGTTCATGCAAACAGTAAAATTTTGTTGAAAAAGGGCTTTAAATTTACTTGTGATGTTTACCACTAGATATTTAAAGTTATCTGCAATGATAAAAGGGAAGGTGTCCAATCTAATGCTGTCTGCTAGAGAATTAACTGGAAAAAGCACACTTTTGTTCAAAGTAATTTTGAGTCCAGATAACTTTTGAAAATCTGCTAGTACAGTTAGGGATGCAGGCACTGAATTTTGTGGGTCTGATACAGTATATACAGTACCATATCATCTGCATATAGTGAGTGATATTTTCTTTTGGAGTCCTTCTCTGAAAATCACCTTTATCTCTTATGCATTTAGAAAATGAACAGCCAATGGCTCAAAGACGATTGCAAATAGCAGTGGTGACAAGTGGCATCCTTGTCTACTGTCAGCACATTTCTGTACATATTGAAATCGGTTTGATAAATATGAACTAAATCACACAAGGACACTGTCTCAGAGCCAAATGTATTTTTCCAGTCTATGCAATATAACAGAATGATCAATGATGTCAAATGCTGTGCTTTAATCTAACAACATAATTACTGTGGAATTACCATCATCAGAGGTCCTTAGAATTTTGTTTACAACAGCGGTTAGTGCCGTTACTGTACTGTGACCGGGGTGTAAGCCGTGCTGGAATTTTCAAATCAATTGTGGTGTGTAAGGTGAGACTAAAACTGCATGGAAATTACTTTTTCAAGTGTTTTTTGGAAAGAAAAGGTAGGAAACTAGTCTAGATTGGGTGCTAGTTCCACTCCTGTCTCACACATGCACACACTAACACAAAATCAATTTTGTTTTGCCAATTAACCTAACCCACCAGTCTTTGTGAATAGTGGAGGCTAATCAGAAAGCAAAAACCTATGCAGACATGGGGAGATTTTACAAACTTGTGGATATGCTGAAAATGTGAGACTATTGGGTGTGGGAGGCTTTAGCACAAACCACTGTACCACTGTGTTACTTACATAAACATTATTTTAAACTTTATTTTACTACTCTAATGAAACATGATACATACAATTATACTTAGCTGATCTCATCTTCAGCATCATTACTTCAATTCTGTCCTTGGAAGATAGAAAGCCAAGGGGGGTGCATGGTTTCACCTAATTTAAACTTTAGTATTGGGCAGCAAGGATCTGTAATATGAGCCATTGCAGGGAATTAGTGCTCAACCCACATCTGCATGCCAAGATATTGAATAAAGATCCTGCATTATTGCTTGTTTTTGTGCTGTATATTGAGCACCTGTATCTACAAAGTACTATAAATATAGCCATAATTTGATGTTTCAATGCTCACTTAATTTAGTGTACCAGTGCCAGTGACACCAGATGGCAGATGCGCTACTATTAGACACATCTTTGCAAACTGATCATTTTCACTTTTTCCGTAGAGTGTACTATATTATGATGTTTAGAATGTTCACTGAATTTAGACCTTTATAGACATATCTATATAGAAGAAAATACCTGCTTGTTTTGATAGGTGTTCAATATTTGTTTTCATAGTTATAATTTATGGTCAAAACATGTTTCCATTATATGCAAGTCAGGGATTTTCATACAAACAACTTTTTTCAATTTCTTAAACTTGCTTTGTTTGTTTGGAGAGGCTGTTCTATAAAAGTGCACTTGCAAAAGAACGTTACAGCAAGTCTGGTGATCCATCTGGCTTCTGATATCACTAAGAGAAGCTTAAATAATAGGAGACCAGCTGAATTCTGCAAACCACGTAAATATATTTCCCCAACCTGCTAGGAACAAGCACACATACTGTATATGGCTGCTACAATTTGGTTGCAAGTGAACTGTAGTTCAAGCAGACAACTCTGTTCATGAAGATAACAAAGACAAATTCCTCACTGCCTTAAAATTCTTAGTTGAACTAGCTCACTTACACTTGCTAAGTCCATTTGTTGGTAAAAAAAAACAAAATTGAATGCCATCAATACCACACTGTCCAATAACAATTATGTTGCAGCAATTATGACAGCATACACACTGCCTCCAGGTTTATGTGTTGCAAACAACAAAAAACACATGGACTCATGGAACACAGCAAAACACATAGTGGTGCTCTGGTGACATTGTCAAAGAAACATCAAATAATGCAAAAAATGTATTAAAATTCAATTATCTCTGCAATCAATATTTCATATTTATAACACTGCAGGAGCTCATTGAACTAACCTGAACGTGCTCTTAGTTTATGGTGCTTGGTATACCAGAAGTACTCCTAAAATGGATTTTAAAAGGTGATTCCATATTTTTCCTGGGAGAGTTAGAGGTCAACAGAGAAACACTTGGCAAGAGCTTGTCTGGCATAAAGGAGGAAGTTCAGTTAAGATGTATTTGGACGAAGTTATATAGGAAAGTCAATTGTATTCCTAACGCCTCATCTATTCCTGTTGTATTCTAGATCAGTGGTGTGATATAGCCCCATATGTGTCATATCATATTAAAAATTTAAAAAGAAATATTTGAAAATAACTTTGGTGCTTCCATAATGATGTATGCCTTGCTTATCTTAAACATTATTGAAATATGCATGTTATGTTTAAATTCTCAGAAAATCAACGAAAATTAAATTTTGATAAAACACAACTTTCCTATTTTAAAATCATCAACGTCATTATATTCATTCATAAAATTTAGAATTTCAAAATTTTACTCTCAACTAGATTTTACTTTTCGCAGATATTTTCAAGAACCTGCCCCTTTTTGCGACTTGTTTCAGTGATGTTTTTTACTTAAGCCATGCACTATGCCGTCCCTACATTAATGGATTGAAGGCAGTACCCTAGATGTCCACATGACCATCATCATCAAATTCTTAGATAATTTGTGTTAGGCGGAATGCCCAGTGGAGGCTGGTTGGTCTTTTGGCCTTAGAACCCCTGCAGATTTTTTTTTTTTTTTCTCCATATGGAGTTTTTTTATTTGTTTGTATTGTTTTTTCTGTCATACTATCCATCTGACCTTACTTTATTCTTTGGTACTTAGTGTTGCCTAATCTTATTTTTAATTTAATATAAACTTTTCTTTTTTCATCTTGCAAAGCACTTTGAGATACACCATTTGTGTGGAAATATATATGCTATATAAATAAATGTTGTTGTTGTTAAATTCTACTGGGCTATGGTTTTCCTACATTACAGACAGCCCAAAGACCACTGATCACCTAAAGAATTATTAACCCTTTTTGGGAAAATACCAAATAAAACATCATAACTTACACTAAGGTGAATAATAATGTACACTACATTATTAACTCACCTATAATTTAGATTGGAGAAACTGAAACCTACTTAGTGCAAGGGGAATTGATGTAGTCTACGATATACAATTTGAAAAAATGTAATTTACACTTAACAAAACAAATTATATGTTTTCAGTTATATGCAGCCACCATAAACCTCAGTTAGAGTTCTTTATGAATATTTTTGAATTAACACTATAATCCTTTAATCAAATTATCTTTTGCAATACTACCTTTAAATCAATTCTTCTCCAGTTTGCTCTCTTCTCTTTGGTACAAATGGAGCTTAAACACAACTGTATTTGGTTTGCTCAGTTGTAATGTATGTGCCATATTTACAATGGAATTCAGGGTAAGTGTTGCAAATATAGTGTGCATGCACCAATTCCATTAAAAATGGTAGGGTAAATGCCAGGTTAAAAAGAAAACTGATCACATTCATTCCATGGTGAGTTACAGTATTTCTATCTTAATTATAATGGAATATTCTGGGTATAAATGATCAAAGTACTTTTTGACAGGCATGTTAAGGATGTTAACCATATTCAAACGCAGTCTTAGTTACCAAGTCTTAATTCAATTCTGCATACATGGGAGACTCTGGGACAACATTTTCCACACTATTATCAAAACATATGATATAGTTTCTTTTTTAATAATGGCATCACATCCCCTCAATCTACTTTAACATATATTTAGAATATATGCCAAGGCACACTGAAACTATTCTTGTTACATGGGATGCCCCAGCATGCTTATATGCAGTAGATACCTGTACATCTACACATTTTAGGCCATGACTCTTTGTGATTCTACAAATGTATTAATTAAATGTAGAAAACAGATTGTTTGTACATGTTTGGGTCTACAAAATGGTATATGTTAAATTATGCAAGAATATATTTAAATGTATAGCTCATAAAAATAGAAAAAAGTGATATAAAATAATATCATTAGAGTAAAATAAATACATTTGAATACACCTTATAAAAGGAAAATTATATCACCTGTTTTCAAAATTTACAGGATACATTAATTTTAAAATAGTCTTATTTTTATTGAAATTTGCAAATAATTTTATTTTCAGGGTTTAAACAGATGAAAAGTTCAAAACATTATTATATATATTGCTCTGTTAACATTTTTTATGAAACATATAATACACCCTTATAGTATTATTTGATTTCTCAATCATTAACCAGATAATGATTTCAATTTTTTTCATGTAACATTTATTAGATGGTTTTTAATGTTACTGTTGCTCATTGTAATGGTAACTTTCAGGCTTTAATAAATAATTCAAGTCCTAGTTAATACTTGCTATTACTAAACATAAATGCTAATCTTTTAATCCCCTGTAATTAGAAAGTAATACAACAGGAAAACGACAACATACAAGGACACTGGGGTTAACCAGTGCTAACACTGTCATTGATTTCATTCCATTTCCCAAAAGTCTTATTCTCTTTTTTTAACTACTTGTGATTCTGAGTTCTTTGCAGCCTTCATGACAGCATGACTCCCTTTGTGCGAAGCTCTGGTGTTAAATATTTATTATTGGAAGCTGAAGCATCTGAATAATCAGCAGCGCAAGTCTACAGGGCTCAACATCTGAATGGCAAATGCCAATATCCACTTCAGCAACTATGGATCAACAAGCCAATATGATAGAACTGATTCATCATCTTGTCAAACATTTTGTTCCCAAGCCTTGCCAATTAAGGAAAACCTTTACGGCTACAGCTCTTGTATTCTGAAGTGTTAACAAGCCCATGATAAACGGAAATATTCATTGCTCTAAAGTAATAGTATGAATGATGATAAAAAAACAAACAAAAAAAAAGTTATTTTTGCCAGATTTTATTTGCAAAGAGAAAAAAAAACACTTATAAAGCTTCGGTGAACCTGTGTTGCTTTTAAAATTATTATTACTTTCATTAAGCTTACCTTTAATTTAATAATATAAACAGGAATAACTGGTAAAATCACAAATACCTTAGGTTAAATTGTCATTTCACAGACCAGTTATCTTCTGCTGTTCCAGTAAGAAGCCTTTCAAAATATACAATAGGTAACATTTATATTATTATTTATTGTAAAAAGTAATTTCAACAACATAATTAAAAACATTTGTATACTTATTAATTTCTTTAAACTTTAGTTTAGGTTTTGGAATCCTGTTTGTTACACTGCACCTTGCTTTAAATAAGTCAGCAAATATGACTTATCAAAGTTAGCAAAATTGTGACAATAAAAGAGTCTGAATCCTTGTACAAAGTCAACTGGGCAATATGTCAAAATGTAATTTATTTTAACGTTACTGCTATGAAGACTGATTGATTAAACAATTAAGACAATACAGGAATATGAAACTGGTCCAAACACTTTATGTATCCCCAACTACATAGTGTGAACTGTTAAAATATGAAGTCTTTATTATTTGAATTCACATTTTTATGTTTAAACATGTTTATGTGTTCATGCACTCCAAAACGTGGTTAAAGCATTGCCAACTGTGCATTCTTTGAGAAACAAATTACAATCACAATAAAGATGTCACTGAATCTAGTGATCTTAGCTGACAAACAATAGCAACAGAAAAACCTAATAAAGACTGATAAACAATTTATAAATTAAACTGTTAGATCATTTTTACACTCCTCTTCTGTCCACGTGGGTTTTTCCAGGGGCATTCTACCCATAAATCAAATACATATACAGTATGTTAGGTTAACTGGTGATTTTAAATGGGTGTATGTGCATATGTGTATGTTCTGCAATTAACTGGCAGTAACTGTAGGGTTACTTCCTGTTCTGAGCCTGCTGGTTTGTGCTGTGTCTATTAAAGAAATCTTAAATTGGATTGAGCAAGTATGTTGTTTTTGAAGAAAAAAATATATTCTTAGCCAGTTTTGAGAGGTTATTTCTATTATCTATTGGAATGACAAATACAGTGCATTTTATCACTAGAAATGTTTGTGAATAACAAAGACACCTGCACAACAAACTGAACTGATTTGACAACACAGTGACACAATACAAGAAGGGCCAGAGTTTGCTAAGAAGACTCAGGTCTTTTGATGTTTGCAGAAAGCAGCTGGAAAAGTTCTACCTGTCCATAGTAGCCAGTGAGTTATTCTATGCCACAGTCTCCTGGGGAAACAACTTGAGCTCAAAAGACACACAATTTATCAGGTATGCCTGCTCCATGACAACGCGAACCTTGGACATACTAGAAGCTGTTGTGGAAAAGAGGTGATAGGAAAATTGCATGTCATCATGAAAATTCCCATTCCCTCCAGGAGGCACACTCTTGGACCACTCTTAGTTAAAGGTTCATTCCACCAAGGTATGCTAAGAAGGTATGTGCCTCTGGGGGTCTTTTCTGCCCACTGCTATCAGGCAATTCAGTGCTTCCATCCGATGTACTTGTTAAATTTGTTTGTTTATTTATTGATTGATTGTTTGGCTTTATTATTGATTCTTTGAGTCTGTATTCTTGTTCTTTATCTTTCTGCAGCTGTATGCATCTGAGTTTCCCCATGAGATTAACAAAGTTTATTTAATCTAATCTAATCTAGTCTATAGTGTTCCATTAGAGGTGTCTACAAGTTGTTCAAAAGAAGCAGTCACCTCATCAGAACACACAAAACTTAGAGCTGATTGCATTTTAATATGTACACAAAACCTTTTGTTTTTTTTGTGAGTTTTCACTAATATGAAGTCCTGTACTTTTTTTACAGTCACTATCCAAGATGGGGAAAAGCTAAACACTTCACCTCTTTAAAAATGTCATACACAATACTGTACCAGTATTTCAATGGAATTACTGACTAGTACACATTGTAAAGTAAACCTGTATAGTAAATAAGAAAAATCCTGTACTCACAATTAAAACGATAAAGCAAAAAAACAAACTGCCAAGACTGGGGCTGAAATTGTGGTTGCTGATACTAATATGAAATAGAAGTTTGGATTGTTGTAGCAGGCATTGATTGTTTATTTGGTGCATACTTTTTGGTTATTTATTTTGATCAAATTTCACTAGCTCATCTTTCAAAGCGAAAACAAGTGATGGGGGGCATGTAACTAGCACTTGGAAAATTAAGGGGGCGAAAAACAGTGTACATAGAAGGAATTTAATCTAAAGTGTGGTTGTCACTTATTATATGTGTTTATGTATATGTACAGTATGTAATATTTAATGAACAGCAGTTTCTGGCATAGGCAATATAGGCAATTGCCTATGGGCAGCACAACCTCAACCCCCAATTTGGCAGGATGCTTAACCATTAGACAGTAATAATACATTACAACACTGTGCATGTATTTTCAGAATGGTGTGAACACATCCAACTAAAACTATAATATGCAAATACAACATTTTCATTGTATAGCTGTGATGACAAAATAAGAAAAAATGTATCAAAGTTGTTCTACTCTTTCCCTGAAGAGCACTATTGTCATGTCCCTCAAAACATACGTCAATTTTTGCAGTTTAACAGGATGCATTATTCTGCTGAAAGAGGCCATTGCCATTAGGAAATACTGTTGCCATGAAGGGGTGTAAATGGTGTGCAACAATCTTTAGGTAGGTGGTACATATCAAAGTAATATCCGCATGAATACCAGGACCTAGGTTTTCCTAGCATAACATTACCCAGAGCATCACACTACCTTTGGCGGCTTGCCTTCTTGGCATTGTACAGTATATCCATCCTTCCCAGGTAAACTGCACACACACCTGACCATTCACATGATCTAAAAGAAAACATGATTCATCAGACCAAGCCACTTTCTTCCATTGTTCCATGGTTCAGTTCTGACACTAATGCATCTTTTTGTATATGCTTTCGGTGGTGGGCAGAGGTTAGCATGGCTGTTCTAACTGGCCTGCAGCTACTCAGCAACATATGCAGCAGACTGTAATGCACTGTGTGTTCTGACACATTTCTCTCGTGGCCAGCATTACTTTATTCAGCAATTTGTGCTACAGTAGCTCCTCTGTGAGACTGAACCAGACAGCAAGCCTTCGCTCCTCACAAACATTAAAGAACCTTAGGCATTCATGATCGTGCTGCCAGTTCACAGGTTGTTTTTCCTTGGACTGCTTTTGGTAGGTACTAACCATTGCATACCACAAATACCCTACAAGACCTGCCGTTTTGGAGATGCTCTGACACAGTCATGTAGCCATTACAATTTGGACCTTATCAAAGTCGCTCAGATCGTTACGCTTGTCCAATTTTCCCACTTCCAACACATCACCTTCAAGACCTAACTGTTCACTTGCTGCCTAATGTAATCAATGTTATTCACTTCACCTGTCCATAGTTTTAATGCTTGGGCTGATCAGTTTAATTATTGAACCATTCATCATCACAATTGTTATAAGTATGTTATTGTGTTTCCACTTTTATGTTTACATTTTGTATTTTTTTAAATAAATGTGGTTTATATTGTACCACATTCAAGTTAAAATTATGTTCTCATCCCTATGAGGAGGGCATTAATTGTAAATCATTTTGTTCCGGGGAAAGGGGGTGGCATTGGAGCATCTAGGCAGGATCTCACTTACTGTACCATATGTTTTAGGGCTGCCACTGTATTCAATATATGTTTTGTGAAAAAAATGTGAATTTTCATGTGCCACTTAATACATTTTGTGCAGCCATTGTACTGTAATGGGCCTTCCTTCCCATTATGCGTGCACCAAACTACAAGGCCACATAATTTTAGAATGTTCTAATAGGCATGGTAAGGAATAACTTGTCAGTCACATAATTTAACACCCGGGTGAGGACCCATTAGTTTAGCATAGTGTAACCTTATTACAGCTGCGAACTCAGCAGATAATATTGCAAAAATAAAGCTGTGGTGGTCAAGTTTTATCAACGATGTCATATTCTGTTTTCTTCATGATATCTTGTGGTGGGCAGTGATGCCTCTCATATTTTGACCAGTTTCATATGTCAATGGCATGATTTATCAGATTGGTTAGTGTTGTGAATATCAGATTTTATACATTTTGTTCTTGAATTCAAAAATGTTTATCATTGTTTTTTCAGAGACTCCTGAGATTTTAAATATTTTATTTATCGCAACGCCATTTTATTTTTGTTAGGGACACTGCCATTTTGTGACACAATTGCACGTTATTAGGAGATGGATCACTGAAGTCATGCCAAGTAACATCACTGAGACAATGGTTTGTG
Source organism: Polypterus senegalus (assembly GCF_016835505.1). NCBI lineage: Eukaryota > Metazoa > Chordata > Cladistia > Polypteriformes > Polypteridae > Polypterus > Polypterus senegalus. The sequence goes on along the minus strand of NC_053160.1, from coordinate 113,861,000 downwards.
TACCTGTACAGTTTGATAAAATCTTAATTGTGATTAAAAGCATTTCAAGTTACAGTATCTAGACAAAGAACGTATGACTAAGTTCTCACTTCAATTTTGATTATATTTTGGGTTTGGATGTAATATGATTGATTTTCTGGATTTGACTACATTAGTTTTCAACTCTCATGTTTATTTGCTGGCCTATCTTTATTCCGCTTTTACGTCGTCATTTTCCACTTTTTGGCAGAACAGCTAGGATCCTTTAGCAACAATTGTGATAGACAATGCACCAAATAACTGATGTTTACTACAATTACTACAATTTAATATTTTTGTTAAAATTCTTGAAATCCTAAAATGTGGAATTTAAGTGATTGGACTGCATAATATGTGAACCCTACAGGAACAACATTAAAGAGAGTTTTTGTTTCATTTAATTTTAGGCAAACTGACCAATTTTCTGTTAGACAGATTTTCGGTTACTATTATTTTTAATACATCTTAACAAATTTTTAATGATGATGATTAGCATGGTGGCGCAGTGGTAGTGGTGCTGCCTTGCAGTTAGGAGACCCGGGTCCTCCCTGCGTGGAGTTTGCATGTTCTCCCTTTGTCTGTGTGGGTTTCCTCTGGGCACTCTGGTTTCCTCCCAAAGACATGCAGGTTAGGTGGATTGGTGATTCTAAATTGGCCCTAGTTTGTGTGTGTCCTGTGGTGGGTTGGTGCCCTGCCTGGGATTGGTTCCTGCCTCGCTGGCTGGGATTGGCTCCTGTGTTTGGATTTAGCGGGTTGGAAAGTGGATGGAAGTATTAACATTGATTTAAACTAATGTAGGTAAATGTTGCTTGAGTAACATTGTTACTTCCTGTATTTATTTCATTAATAGCACAATGCACAGCAAAGTGTAGTGAAGTCTGTGCAGGCAATCCCAGAGTTAATGTTATTTCTGAGGTTCTGGGCCACTGTCTATGGGCACAAACTATGATATGACAGTCAAAGTCATTTAGTTCATTCGTCTTGCTCATTCCAATATTTGATTGAAAAACAAATGCACTTCTTGACAGTACATACAGTACGTGCATTATATTGAAAGTAGCAGCAACAGGACCTGGTGCAGTCAGTTTTCTTTAATGAGTGAGTAAAGTTTATGATGTTGTCATTAAGTTCATATAGTTTGTAAGTCCGTATTGTACATCCATTTGTAACTTCATATTTGAACCAAATATAGATATGAATAGTTATAGTATGGTTGTTTTGTATTTTACTGCACAGTTTAGAAACAGAGGACATTCTCTGCACCAGGAATGAATCAAATGACTCAGAATGTGGCAAAATAGCTTACATTTTTCTTACAAATTAAACAACTGGAAAAAAAGGAATAATGAAATTAGAAAAGAAACTCAGAAAGAAAACAAACTCTGCTGCAGCAGTAGATTTTCTTCTTACTTTCTTCTTGTGTCACAAACTCCACAAAGAGCTCTATCAAGGATTGGGGCAGCCACCCATATATTGGTATCCTGGCTGCAAAGTTGCAAAAGTATAACAGCACTGATGTGCACTAAATAGAGTCCAAAACAGAACTGAGGGAATAGGGGAAGGTGGAGGATTTTAAAGGGGAAGACAGGAAGTGAAGTGAAAGGGTTTGGGATCGGAAGGGTCTTCAGCCATAGGCTTGAGCCCGGACCTGTCATCAAGGGGGCTGGAGCCGGCAAGGTCTTCCTCCATAGGCTCTGACCCGGAAGTGATGTTAACAGGGCCTGGTGGAATTTCCCGTGAATGGTCTGCAGGAAAGTGAGAAAAAGAATCAGTGCATTCTGCCACATCCCGGTCTGATTCTGAATTGCCCTTACTCATTCCCTTTAGCTGCCTCCCATGTGCATGTGTGTGACACTTGCTTCTTACTTTCTCTTTAGTATTTGGACAGTGACACAATTTTCATCATTTTGATTCTGTACAACACCACAATGGATCTAGAAAAAATGCAATCAAGATGTGACTGAAGTATAGATTTTCAGATTTAATTCAAGGGGTTTAACAAAAATATTACATGAGCTATTTAGAAAAAATAGACATTTTTATACATGGTTCTCCTTTTTCAGGGGCTCAAAAGTATTTGGACAAACAAACATAATCATAATTTAATGATTATTTTCAATATTTGGTTGAAAATCCTATAAAGTCAATGACTCAAGGACGTCTGGAACCCATGGCCCTCCCTAAGTGCTGGGGTTCTACCCTATTGATACTTTGCCAGGCCTTTAATGTAGCTGTCTACAGTTACTGCTTGTTTGTTGGACCTTCTGCCATCAGTTTTCTCTTCAGTGAAATGCGTGTCCAGTTGGGTTGAGGTTTGTTGATTGACTCGCCCTTTGTAGTAGAATATTCCACTGCTTTGTGTTGAAAAGCACTTACTTTGCTTTTGCAGTATGTTTTGGCTCATTGCCCATCTGCACTATGAAGCGGTCTTCCTTTCAGTTTTGTAGCATTGGCTGAATTGGAGCAGATAATATAGCCCTGTACACTTCAGAATTAATCCTGCTACTTCTGCCAGTAGCCATATCATCAGTAAACACTAGTGACTGACTTCAATTCACAGCCATGCATGATCATGCCATAATAATGCCTCAATCATTTTTCACAGATGATGTTGCATTCATTGGATCATGAGCCATTTCTTCTCTTCTCTTTCTAGCATTCTGGTATATATTGACCTTAGTTTCCTTTGTCCAAAGAAAAGAATTCCAGAACGACAGGATTTTAAAAATGTTTTTGGCAATGTCCTTCCAATGCATAAGGCTTACCAGTGGTTTGCATCGTGTGGTAAACCCCCTGTCTTTACATTAATGAAGTCTTCTCTTGATTGTAGACTTTGGCAATGGAAGGTCTACCTCCTGGAGATTGTTCTTGTTTTGGCTAAATGTTATGAAATGGTTTTACTTCAACAGGGACAAAATTCTGCAATTATCTAGAATGTTTTTTTTTCAGTGGTTTTCCAGACCTTCTGGTGTTGCTGAGCTCACCAGTGTGTTCCTTCTTTTTAAGGAACCAAATGGTTGATTTGACCACTCCTGGTGTTTCTGTTATCTCTCTAAACAGTTTGTTTTGTTTTCTCAGCCTGATGATGAACAGTTTTTACTTGCATGGACAGCTGTTTGACCTCTCATATTGAGAGCTTACAGTGACAGCTAATAAGTACAAATTTCACACTTGGAATCAATTCCAGACTTTTTACCTGCTTAATGGTTAATGAAATAATGAGGGACCTGCTCCTACCTGGCTTGTCAGTCAAATGTCCACTAACTTTTGAGCTCCTGGAAATGGTGTGGATGGGATTTGGCTGTGCAGAAAAATGACCATTATTCCTTAACAGTTAATGTGATATTTTTAATAAACCCCATAAGTTAAGGTTGGAAGTCTACACCGATCACATAATGATTGCTTTATTTCAAATCCATTGTGGTAGTGTACAGAGCCAAAATTTTGAAAATTGTATCACTGTCCAAATACTTATGAACCTGGCTATAGCTAGGGCTCCTTCTTCTCTAGATTATCTCTCAGCAAAACACACCTCTCAAGTTCAAAGATTCACTGGTGGGGAACATTATTTATATTCTAAATGGGCTTTACTTCTAGGGTAATTCTTCAACTCTTCTTTGTGTTCAGGGATGGTCTCAGAATTACCTAGTCTCTTGTAATGGCCCTTAAGCCACTGAACCACATAAAGGAATCCAGCCTGTGTCCCACTTATACTAATAAGAGACTATCTGTTGTCACTCAATGGGTTTGAGGGTCTTAACTGTTCTTAATGGATTTTGTGACAGTGTGAGTCCATTCCTTGTTCATTCTTCTATAATGGAAGCCTCTTGAACCCAATACCGTCAGTACCGTAACCAAGATGAGGACAAAACATACATGAAGCAAGAGGATGGTGAAAAGTGCTTTTATTAAAAACTCTACAAAAACTACTGTTCAAAATGTGCAGTGCTGATAAGTAAAATAAATAATCCATAAAAACAAAAGTGTTAGTGTAGGTTAAAAAAAAGGTCAAAATTCAGGCAGGAGTCTTCTTTAAAATTCTTAATCCCTGGTGCTTCCCTTTAAAAACTGATGCCTCTCTGGCTTATCCTACTTGGACCTTGCAGCACAGACAGACGTCCACCAACAGGTGCAGACATCCTTCAAATCTGGCCTGTGTCCCCTGCCACATGATCCACTGCATTCCCCGGGGAGCCACTGGACCCTGCTTCCGCGCCCACCTCTGCCTTTCCAGGCTCCACCTGGCAAAAGGACACTCTGGAGCATAACAACCAGTCATGCTCCCTGGTTGCTCAACAGGAGTGATCCTCAGGTCCCATTCTGAGTGCTGGCCACACACTACTTCCTGGGGCACCATTCCCATCCGCCTGCTTCTCTTTAAGCACTGGCTCATTCCTGCTCCTGCCTTCCTGTTTATCTTTTAACCTTCACTCTGTTTTGTTCTTTTCCCTTCTCTTGTTTTGCACCATTTTTTTAAGGCTCCATGGGTGCAGCATCTCAAGTGCACCACAGGAAGCCGATGAAGCAATTCAGAAAGACTGCACCCTCATGTGCAAATATGTCTCATCCAAATTACTCCACCAACTCCCTGCAGTCTAGAATTACCAAAGCTTATGAAAAAGTTCAGAAATCATTTACTTATCTTCCTACAGCATAAAGTCACAAGTAAACCGCAGAGCTTCCTGTTTTTGATCGACACGGGCATGCTGACAAAGTACTTGTGTATTGAAATAACATTCGATCTGGCTTTTATATAATTAACATATACTGTAAATGTTTCTTATGTAAAGACCATCAGAAAACATAATCACAAACATGACTTCGCACTGTATGTTTGCGAGTTCTGTAAGCCATGCTACTTAGTTGGAGGACAGATGTAGGGAAGACCAACTGGCAGGATGACACCCGACCTCTGGGTGCATCAAAATGGTGCCATCTTTCGCCTTTACGTCTGGCACCGTTGCATTGTTCTTATATGTGAGTGGATGTTTCTTGTGGGGGGTGCTTCTGTTCTCTATCTCCAATATAGAACCCTCGTCCTCATCCGAGTTCACCTCTGTTATAGAATGTGTTTATTTGAAAACTAACAGTGTAAGATCAGTAGGAGCGTGAATGTGACTGAGAGAATAAAACTGAATAAAAAAAAACCGCTAACCTTTACAAGTACCATACATTTTCAGCAGCTGTTACAGATTCAAATCAAATATATGTTTTATGTATAAGAGCAGCTCACTACTCAAAATGTTTACTTTGAGAAGTGGGGAGGCTTGAACCAGCAACCCTTTGAATAGGAATCAGTAGCTCTCACCACTGTACTACCAAAGATGTCACTACAATTACCCACCCACACTAACCAGATTTCTTTTTCTTTGGTTATAGTCTTTCTTGAATAAAAGTGCAGTTGTTCTGTTAAATTTATAAATTTAGTGAAAGTGCTTATTTGATATTTGGTCTTCACACATTATGCATTTCATGTCTACATTTTGTCATTAGTACTAAAACATTTAAAAAGTTCACCTTTTAGGTTTGTGTTCAATATTTCTTGCATTTTCTGACATCATACACTTATATAGATCTTTGTAGACATGGAAGCACACGTGAAATGCATGTGTTCCAAATAACAATATATTTTTTTAGCCTATACAGCTCTAGGTACTACTTTACTCCCTGATAAACCAGACTTGAGCTGGGAGAGCGATTTTTGCACTTTCTGCGGCGTGGGAGGATGGGATAGTAAGCTGCTTGCTGCTTGGGCTTATCGACACATTTACAAGACAAAAGACGCTGATGGAGAGGTACATGTGGATTTAGGTTGGGCCAGATTTAAAAGTTTTTTCATATGCTTTGGTAATTATGGTGTTGAGCAAGTGCACCCACAGAGAAGGAGCCGACAATTGATTATTTATTAAAAATAGCCATTATTTTCATGCCATGGATCCGTTATACCACAGATTTGACTAACTTATCTATCAGAAAATACTGTTCCTACTTGAATAAATGTACCTTAAATGTTAACAGCATGTGAAGGAGTCAAGACCATTTTTAAGAATCATTAAAGATTTGCTGCTAGCACCAACATGCACTCTGACAGCTACCAATGGGTGTACAATATTATGGATAAAAAGACAGACAAACAGGCAGAGTTGGGCTTTTATATAGTATATGATAGCTGAATTTCAGGAAAAGAAAAATGTTTTTTCTCTGAGCTGGCCAGAATGCCAATCCTCTTTGCCATAATTTCTCCATCACTATGGAAATGACTCCTCAGAGTGCTTCTTATTAAGTGTATTGAATGCATTTCTTTTTGTTTTATTTTAATTTGCATGCTTTTTGTATGCTTTAATTCTCCATAATTTTTGCAATATAAATAGCCAGAAACCTGAAATGTGCTAAAGTAATTTATTACTGGTATAAACTAATATCTTGCAGCTAGAACAATTTTATCATAAAAGTAATGAAAATCTACTGCACTGTAAATCAGTTAGACTGTTACATTTTCAGCTAATTATGTTTTTTTTTAAATCCAAGTGCATTAGCCAATTGATGTTTTATTTAGGTGGAAATTTTTTGAGCATACTAGCAAAGCAATGTAGAAATTACAACAAACAAAGGCTATGCCATAAAATATTTCTACAGCTGTAAGTTAGTTATTGTCTTACTTTGGAAAATACATTTTATATATTATACATTTACTGGTACACTTAAATATAGCCTATAAAGCTTCAGTAAACTTGCTATTCTGTACATATACATTTTATACCTTTTAGTGACTTTTTGACATTTCGTGTGGTCTAAATGCCCAGTAAAAGGAAATCTGACACTTTCTAGATAAATCCATGGTATAGATTTTCCCCCTAAATTAGAGGTTCTCCTTTATTCCTTTCTTGTATTTTTTTTATTTGTTTGCTTTTTCATCCTATTTCTATGCATTATCTATGTACTGCAATTTATACCTTAGCTCTTGTGGGCTATTTTTTTTTAAATCATAGGATCTGAGCCGCCCCATGACCCTTAATTGGAATGAGTTATTTCCGTAAATAAATGAACAGTTAGATATATGATAGTAGGTGTGTAGCATCTACATCCATTAACCTGAAAGTGTTGTGAACAACCCCAAATGGCCTTTTGGTATAATGCCATCAGGAACATTTTAAAAAGTAATTAGAAAAAAGCCTTATTCAATGTCCTTGACATGTTCCAATCTGGTAATTGAAGTATAGCCAAAATAAGAATCAATAAAATTTTATTGTTAAAAATTTAGGTCTAATATGTTTTACAAAAAGAAATGTACATTACATTTTCAAAGCTTACTTGCTTGTTTAACTGAGGTGGCAAATAAGAATACTTTTATATACTTCAGTACTGGCATGTGCAATATAAATAACAATATTATAAGATGAATCAATAACATTCAGAAATATATAAATCAACATTTCTAGAAGGAGGGGGGCATCATGTTAAAAAGATGTTTGTGGTGTTTCCTAGAAATCAATAGTAGAAATCTTTAAAACTGCATATTAATTCCTCCTTCATTTTCTCAAAATACCAGTGTGGATCCCAGAAATGCTGGCCTCCTATATGATGTTATTTGTACAACTTCTATGGTCTATAACGTAAGGGAAGATGTATTTATTAAAAGATGTCTTATTGTTGTAGGACAGACTGACATTATCCATTCTTTTGTTATGGCTAGAACACAGTTCATGTCTTAAAAAGCAGGGCGAGACACTCTTAATTCCAACTAAAAAGTCTCAATTTGCCTGTTGTGGCTCTTCAGAATGAAACCTCTGTGACTTAACTGATAAGATTATTGAGACCAGACCGTGTAACATCGAGATGTCTCTTGAAAGCACGAGCTGGATGCCTAGGTTCTGTAGAATAGATAATGACAAACAGAAATTTGCATCAGTAATCAACCAAGAGGATGAAAAATATTACAAATTAAAAAAGGCAGATTGTAGTCGGCCGGTAGCGGCCACCCGATCCTTTACAGACTCCAAGTCCCAGGAACCTTTGCGCGACCCAGCAGAACACGTGCCAGGAGTGGATGTTCTTATTGGCTCCTGGCCAGAAGGTAAGGCAAGTGATGAGAGTAGCCTACCTCTGGCTGAACTAAATAACATTTTAGAACTGGGGGATCTCGAGAAACTGCTCGAGCCCGTATATGATTTATTACAGAGATTAAAAGACATTAAGAAACAGATGGAAGAGTTGGAAGCGACAGCCGAAGCACTGCTGAAAGCGATATGGGATTATCTACGCCATTTTGGTCGGGAGGCTCCCGTCATGCTGGATGTGGCGGTACAGGTGATTAAGACCAGTACCGTACAGTGTAAAGGGACGCAGTGCAAACTGGGCCCGTGGTTAATGAGTAACGGGTGCCAAGGCACTGCAAACTTAACAAAAGAGTGGGGCGTGATAACAGACGGGGCGGGGGAAGCACCGATCGTACCGGTACAGCTGAACAGTGCTGTTACCCGGAGTGATGCAGCGCTGATGACACCACCTCCTAAAAAACATAAATCAATGGGCGTACAGACGGCAAAGGGGCTCTCTCTTTCTAGTAGAGAGTCCTCAGCTATGTCCAAGCCCCAGAGTAAGCAGGAGATCTCCAAAGTAAAGCGCGGGTCTCCTGACAAGATGGAAAAACAGGTGGAGAGCTGTGAGGCAGCCGTAAAACCTCCCTTGGCGGACGAGAGGGAGGAGTTAACAGAATTCCCGAGACGTTTCCGGTCTCGGGGAGAAAGACAACCAGGAGGACGACGGCGGTGTTACAACTGTCATCAGTCGGGATACGTTTGGCGAGCTTGCCCTCAGAGGATAATGGAATGGAGGAACAGTCGTTACGCCATTCCCCCTAGGTTCTCTGGGGGACCTGGACCACACGGCCGAAGCCCGACTGACATGTCCTCCTGGAGGAGGACGTCCCTCGTGGGGCTGGACGCTCCAACTCAGTGGTCATCACTAAGGGAGGGGAATTGTAGTGGATGGCCGGCTTCATATTCTGGCCCTCACCCCAAGGCCGCCAGGAGGAGCTCTCCCGAGAGCATGGACGGGCCCTGAATTCCAGCAGGGCCTCATGGACTATGTAGTTTTTATGCACAGCCCTGCTGGATACCTTGGGGACCACTGGGAGTCGCTGTCGGGAGGCCAGTGGACTCATTTGTGCACTATGACCCGGAAGTTCGTCACCGGGGTGAAGAAAAGTACTATTTACCCTGACCCGGAAGAATTAAGGACTTGTGGACTGTTGGGCAGGAACACTTCCGGGTCAGGGAGTATAAAAGGACTGTGGGAGCTCCCAGACGGAGAGCTGACTTGGGTGGTGGGAGGGCAACGCGTCTGGGAGTGGAGGATTGATTACTGTTATTGGAGTATTGTGGTTATTTATGAGTAGTGTGGAGTGGAGGGTGCTTAGTGCACGTAATTATCATAATAAAAAGAATTATTGTGGCACTTTTACCTGGTGTTTGGCGTGGTACCTGAGGGTTCAAGGGAGCGCTACTGCCCCCTACTGTCACACTATATATATCTATATGTATACATATGTATATATATATATACTGCTTAAAAAAATGAAAGGAACACTTTTTAATCAGAGTATCACATCAATGGAACTTCTGGGATATTGATCTGGTCGGTTAAGTAGCAGAGGGGGTTGTTAATCAGTTTCAGCTGCTTTGGTGTTAATGAAATTAACAGATGCAATAGAGGAGCAACAATGAGACGACCTCCAAAACATTATGGTTTAACAGGTGGAGGCCACTGACATTTTTCCCTCCTAATCTTATCTGACTGTTTTTTCCACTAGTTTTGTATTTGGCTATGGTCAGTGTCACTACTAGTAGCATGAGGCCATACCAGGACCCTACAGAGGTTGCACAGGTAGTCCAGCTTCTCCAGGATGGTACATCAATACGTGCCATTGCCAGAAGGTTTGTTGTGTCTCCCAGCACAGTCTCAAGGGCATGGAGGAGATTACTGGAGTGAGGCAGTTACTCTAGGAGAGCTGGACAGGGTCGTAGAAGGTCCATAACCCATCAGCAGGACCGGTACCTGCTCCTTTGGGCGAGGAAGAACAGGATGAACACTGCCAAAGCCTGACCAAATGAACTTCAGCAGACCACTGCTGTGAATGTCTCTGACGAAACAATCAGAAACAGACTTCATGGGGGTGGCCTGAGGGCCCGACATCCTCTAGTAGGCCCTGTGCTCACTGCCCAGTACCATGGAGCTCGATTGGCATTTGCCATAGAATACCAGAATTGGTAGGTCCACCACTGGTGCCCTATGCTTTTCACAGATAAGAGTAGGTTCACTCTGAGCACATGGGACAGACGTGAAAGGGTCTGGAGAAGCCGTGGAGAACATTATGCTGCCTGTAACATCATTCAGCATGATCGGTTTGGTGGTGGGTCAGTGATGGTCTGGGGAGACATATCCATGGAGGGAAACACAGACCTCTATAGGCTAGATAACGGCACCTTGACTTCCATTAAGTATTGGAATGAAATCCTTGGACCCATTGTCAGACCCAATACAAGTGAAGTGGGCTCTGGGTTTCTCCTGGTGCACGACAATGCACGGCTTCATGTGGCGGGAGTATGTAGGCAATTCCTGGAGAATGAAGGAACTGATACCATTGACTGGCCACCATGCTCGCCTGACCTAAATCCAATTGAACACCTCTGGGACATTATGTTTCAGTCCATCCAATGCCACCAGGTTGCACCTCAGACTGTCCATGAGCTCAGTGATACCCTGATCCAGATCTGGAAGGAGATCCCCCAGGACACCATTTGTTGTGTCATTGGGAGCATGCCCCGACGTTGTCTGGCATGCATTCAAGTAGTTGGGGGCCATACAAACTACTGAGTACGATTTTGAAAGGAAATTTCAGCAAAATGTACTAGTCTGCAGCATAATTCTTTCACTTTGATTTTTGTGGTATCTTTGAATTCAGCCCTCTGTAGGTTGAAAATTTTCATTTCTATCAAGCGATGTGCATCCTTTTGTTGTTAGCACATTACCCAGTACATATCAGTATAGATGTCCTGCATGACTTTTTTCTCATTGAGATCTGATGTGTTCCTTTAATTTTTCTGAGCAGTTTATATAAATATGTACATAAAAATTAATATATATAGTAACACACGTGTGCATGGGAGACAGTTTATGGGCTTGAATAGATGTGTTTCTCTGCCAGATCAGGGGTTGGCACTGTACTCTAAGTCTTTTTTCTCTTTCCTTCTGCAGACCATCAGAAGAATCTGCCTCCTAAAAACATCACTTCCACTTTTGGCCCCTCAGACCCTACCTCCTAAAGATGTCATTTCTGCTTCTGGTCCCTCAGAGACTGCCTCCTAATGATATCATTTCCACTTCTAGTCCATCCTCTTCCTGTCAGTCAACAATATAATGGTCATGTTTGTCATTATACCTTAGTTCTGTTTTGGACTCATGTCTACAAAGACATGATATTGTTTTTTTTGCCTTTGAACTACTGCAACTCTTTAACTATACAGAGTGGCTACCTCAAACCTTTTTGTGTGTCCCCCTGTTTATTTTACAATATATATTTGCATATCCTTCTTCAATTATCCATAGGTTATAAATAAATTGTATTTTTTTGTTTATTTCATCTTATTTCAGAAATTATACAAATCTCATTATACTTAATATCCCAGACAGAAAGTAAAACAGATATCCTTCACTAAATCTACATTTAACTTGACATCCTTTGGAAGATGTCTTGTTGACCATTTTAGTTAATTATCAGCATTGCTGATGGTAAAACTGATAATTAAGTAATTGTGATCATATGCCTAACACTACATTGTATATTCAGACATAAAAATGTTGCCATTGCTTTGCCATGAAATTTAAACTTATTCATCATAAAATACCCACTTGAATTGTTTTTTTATTATGTTGTCTCTGTTCTGTTAGTAAAAATTGTAATTTCTTTAATTGGTTTTGCCAATGCTCTATGTTATTTCACGTTTCTCTTTCTCCCTGTATGCTAAACCAAAAGGGATTGGTCCTTGCAATTCTGCAAGTGTACAGCTAAAGGGTCTGTTACCTATTTAAGAGTACTACAGGCCCCCTTTTGGTCTTCTAAAAACATTTTTATTACATTACTAGAAGGTTAGTTTGGTTTTCTTTGCTTTTAAAATGTTTTTTGTGTTTTAGAGTTTAGCATTTAGGACCCTTTGTTTTTCATATAATTTTACATACTTTGGCCTTTAAATGTTGAATAGCCTTTCATGTAGTTAGACCTTTTCTTTACTGTACTTGTCGCATTTTCATCTTCATATTACATGATCTTTTGCTCCATTATTGCATTGTAGATATTTGGAATCTGTATTGTTCCAGATTTCAAATATGATCCAAATGATTGTATTTTGGCCTTTATATTGGTTGGTCTATTTTCACTGTTTGGCATTTTTTTCTTGTTTTTTTTTGCCCTTGCGGTATTTTATATTTCTTAGCCCTTTACTCTTCGTAGCACCTTGAACGCTGAATTACACTGGCAGATATTTTTTGTTCACTCATAACAGCAGTAAAAGAGAATCTGACAAAGAATTACAAATTGTGAACACTTCTATGTTTGTGTTACTGCGTTGGCTTATTTACTTTTTTCAGCATTATAAGTGTCCTCATTTCAAGCTAGTTATCTTAGACATTTACTGTATACTTACTGGATAAAATAATAAAAGTAAGCCCTGGTGGACTTTAAAATTCAGAGTTAAGGCCTGGTGTTGCCCATTTAAAAGCAGTGCTGATAGCTAAACCAGAGATCCTTCACTAAACCAGCATTTAATGTGGGATCACAATGATATCAAGTCAAGTCAAGTTGGGGAGCATGCACTGGTACAGTGTGTTGCCGCACCCACTACACGGTGAAACAACTTGGGATCCCGGTTGGCAACCCCCCCCAGGCAGACACGCGGTCCAGTCCCACCCTCCGGAAATGACCCTCCATCTGCCGCAGCCAGGTGTTACGTGGACGACCCCTTGGCCTGGTCCAGCCAATTGGCTCCCCAACAATGAGAATCCTATGAGCCGGATCACCCTATGGGAAACGCGCCACATGGCCATAGTGCCATAACTGACGTTCCCTCACAATGCAAGTAATGTGCTTCATTCGGGACTCCATGAGCAACCGCTTATTCAACACGAAGTCAAACCAACGGTACCCAAGGGTTTTCCGAAGAGACACAGTACCAAAGGAGTCACAATGTCACAATGACAATAATAAAATTGTTACATTAAGGTACAATAAGCATACTAAATAAAAGAAAGGCAAATTATTGATTTTATTTAACAATAAACAAACATACTTCCATTCCTTCAGATTAATCTTAAATGTCACTTATTTTCACTCTTTCATAAACATGACACTAAAGAGGATATATTAGTTCAGTGCTGTCTTATAAGGTCAAAGTGACCATTTGAAAAGATGAATGATAAACATGTGTAAGGTTAATTTATTCTACAACACAGCTGAAGTAATTAAATGCACTGACAGCTGCATGTCACTTTGTTCTCAGTTAAATGCATTTTGGGTTGTCCTACCCATGGGTAATACATTACAATGATGATGCAGAACTGTTAAGACTTTGTTTGGCAAGGAAACAACTGACAACTCAGCAACCTAGTATTCTAAAAAAACTCTTCAAAAATGTAATGTTCTGTCATGTTTTTATTACATTTTAATGATACAATATAAGCTTTCAAAAATGAAACCACAGAACTTTTAGGTGGTATGTCTAATTGCAGACAAAAATGAATTTCAAATGTACTGTACACATTAAAACTGGAAATGGAATTGTGGCAGAGTAGTTAGTCATGCTTATTTACAGCTTCAAGAGGCTGGGATATGATCTTAGCCTAGTCTTAGCCTAAAATATTATACTATATATGATAATTAATGAATACTTGAGGCACAAAACAATAATTTGCCATTTTTGTGTTATATTGTGCAGTATATTAAATACTAGTTGTGTTACCTGGCTTTGTCCTGGAAATTTTCTAAAACAATGAGGCTCAGTTATAGTGTTGTCATTTAATCAGATTTATCAGAAGTAGTAGTAGTTTTCTGTATACAATATTTGTATATATATATTTTTATTTAACCAGAGTCTAATATTATTAGTTCACTGGAGCTCATTACTCTTGAACATGCTACAGAAAATTACCCTTGAGTAAAACATTCCTACTTTACTTAGTGGTTGATCGTGGCTTTTATTGGTGGTCATTGGAAAACACACTTTTTACATGAAACTTCATTTTTTAGAATTCAAGCAGGTAATTAGTTGAATAATGGAAATTATGGGCATAAATATAATTTCACCCTGTAACACATGCTGTAAAAATATTAGCTTCAATCACATTTGAATGTATCAGTTTGGTCTGTAATCTTATACAATTACAAAGTTCTAGAGGGTTTAGATCAAAAGCAATACACAAACTGAAACAACGCAGCATATGGGAACGACAGTTTACCTCAGAGAAAGCAGAATAAACAGCAAATCCTAATTTTACAATGAGAACTATGTACGTACATCTGATGTGGGTTTTTAAATTGTTTATTCAAGAATTTGTTTTCAAGGCTACCACCTGTCGTATGTTCATGAACAATGGGGAATGCAATATTAATATGTATTATTATTTTTTTTTATTTATTAATATGGTTTTATGGGTAAGTTATGTTTTACTTGAACTTATTGCAAACAGTAAAGGTGATTACAGGCAGCACACTTACATGACACATGCAATGAATTGAACATTTTAAGCATTGTACAGAAAACAACAGGCAAAAAAATAATATAGTGAACAACATACAGCATTAACTGCAGAAAGCATTTACAGTTGTTTGTGTAGTTTTGGAAGAGATTGCAGAAGAATTCCACGGTAAAGGACATCACCAATAGCGGTATTGGGTTAACATGAATTAAAGTTGATTAATTCAGATTTAAAAACTGCTAAAAATGTTGCCTTTGAATTGGTATCAAAGCCTAAAATTAGTACTGCCTCTTTAAACAAAAGTTACTAATTACGTTTACTTAATCAAAAGCACTGTCCTGTTCCCCTGATATCACATTTTGAAAAAATTGCAGCTTATTGTTTTATATTGTGTCTCTGATCAATCAGTTAATTTTTTTTTATTTTCTTTTTGTTTTTTTAGATCATGAAAAAGCACTTAACACTGATCATTGATTGGTATTGTGAACTTAATCATGATATGCAGGTGGCTTTTTCAAAAATGTAAGGTTATGCACTGATAAAAATGTAGTTTATCTCATATTTATTGTCACATACAGTAAATGAAGTACACGCTTGGCCAAGAATCTCGCCACGTAGATTATGTCAAACATAACATCTTAATAGGTAATGATAAGCAGAACATATGAGTTTTCTTTTGAATATGGTGTTTCATGCGTGTATTTGGAACGGTATAATTTGCTAAAACTAAATATTTAGGTTTGGGAGTGTTTAATTTTCAGAAAGGATTGCAAACACTGGTTTTGTAATACATTTCTCATAAAAGGGTCCAAATTAAAGTAAAAGTAGGAAAAATGTCTTTTGTAAATGCAACATGTCTAAAGACAATCCAAGATGAGATAAAAGACAGACACTATGATAAACCTGGTAATCCAGCGAGACAATAAAATTGTTATCCTAAAGTAGCCGAGAGAAAAAAAATGCAGTAGCTCCTTCCTTTGATGACATGTTATGTTTGTTGATGATTTTATTGAAACTTTGTAAGTGCTGATGAAATCATTTGGAGCAGTGCACTGGCTTCATGGGAATTGTAGTTCCAATGTTGCCATTTGAGACACGATTGCAGATAAGATGGAAGAATTTATGTTAAATAATCTTTTTACTGGATCAGTTGTGCTAAACTATGTTTACAGCAACAGTGACTGACATTAGCACATTGCATGCCTGCTAAATGCGTCTTCTTGGAGATTCACCAAATATTTGTCCTCTCCCTTTGCTTTGGCAGACGGCCTTCATTTGCAGCATTCTTCATTTCTCAGAGTGTTATTGGCCCAAAGTGTGTTAGAATGTCCTGTTCACTAGAACATTATTAGTGACAAATATCAAAAAACAAAAAAAAAAAAGTTGGCTAATTTAAATTTTTCTGCAATGTCACCAAATTTGGGGCGGCACGGTAGCTCAGTGGGTAGCGTTGCTGCCTCACAGTAAGGAGACCTGAGTTTGCTTCCCGGGTACTCCCTGTGTGGAGTTTGCATGTTCTCCCCGTGTCTGCGTAGGTTTCCTCCGGGTTTCCTCCCACGGTCCAAAGACATGTAGGTTAGGTGCATTGGCGATCCTAAATTGTCCGTAGTGTGTGCATAGTGTGTGGTTGTATGTGTGTGTGTGCCCTGTGGTGGGCTGGTACCCTGCCTGGGATTTGTTCCTGCCTTGCACCATTTGTTGGCTGGGATTAGCTTCAGCATCCCTGTGTTAGGATATAGCGTGTTGGAAAATGGCTGACTGACTGGCTGTTACCAAATTTCAGCCAAATCTACAGTATCTAAAGTCATTCTAATGTGAGCAAGTTTGAACCCCTAAATATTGAAATCAAAATCAGCTACCTAGAACCCTAAAAGTATCATCCAGCCAAGTTTCAGCTTTTTAGCTAAATGGGAAATATAATTTTTGTTGATGAGTGAGTAAATCAGTCAGTCCATCAACTCTAAAATTGTTTATATATATAAATGCATTTCTACTGTATATTATAAAAACAATTTTTAAAATATAATTTTTATTGCAACAGAAACTGAAATCATACCATAAACAAAAATATATCAAAATATTACATTTAAAAATAAAAACTATTTGTTCCGTTTTAATCTTTTTTATTAGCAAAAGGTTTTCAGGTATCTTAACAGTCTCACAGTAAGACAGGGAACCCTGAAATACCATACATGACTGAAACACTGAGATGAGTCTTTTATGCTTACAGTAGGTTTGTTAACCAAGGAACGAGATTGAAATGTTTCATTTTTAAAGCATATATTTGTTTGAACTTATGAAGGTGTATCTAAAATTATAAGTGCTGCACACATGTGTATTTCAGTGAGAGGTTCTTGTCAGTAGGGACCCATCAACATGCTATTTCCACAGTAATTTAGCTCCCAGGCCATATTTGAATGTCATGCAGAGGTAATTTTAGGCCTATCAAATAATCGATGAACAAAAGGCCCAAACTTTTAGTGTGGTTATGAATAATGCAGCTGATTGTGACAAATAATTTCTCCTTGTCTTTCTTTCATACAGATTCAACAGGCAAGCAGATTTTCACAGCTTGAAGTGTGTGCCTCTCCTCTTGTTTACTAATTACATCACATTGTGCTAGGAGAATGTAAAATTCATCTCTACATAAAATTTAAATTTGACTATAAGTACTCCTAACCTTTAGTGTATAAAACATTACATTAGCTGGCCGTTCTGCTTGAAACCAAGCAGTAATGTTTATCATTTAGAAATAAAAAGACCTGACTTTCTCTTTAGACAGAAATATATTTAATTGCTGAAAATACCAATAAATTATCCAAGAAAAAACATGAGTGCTCTGTGTGTGGGTATGATGTGTAAAAATGATATTTTGAACATCAAAAAAAAAAAACACTTTAAAATTTAACTCTGACTTCAGACATACTAAATTGCTACTTTATTTTTAAAAATAATCTAGAATTTTTAGATTTTCAAAATGTATAATACAAATCTAGAAATAAATAAATGAAATTAGTTTATGTTTTTAACAGGTAGAGCCTGTAGTCTGAGAGAACAATTGATTATCTTTTAACAATTATTTTTCATGTTTGATATAAAATTATATTTTGCCTTTAATTCTGAGGAATACTCCATTTAAATATGGGCTGATACTTTTACACTGGAATCTCTGTAGTCATGCTAACATTAGTAGTTATGCTTAAATAATAAAAAAATTATATTTCACTAGCTAATTTCAAACTTGAAAAAGAGGATATAAAGTTTAAGGATTTCCAGATTCAATTTATTTTGTTATTCCAATAAAAAAGTGCCAAATTTTGGCCATCTGATTTTTTATATATTCAAAATATGTGGTCTACTTTTTGGGTTTCTTTTTTTTTTTTATTTATTTTTTTTTTTATTTATTAATTTTATTACAATCAATACATAGCAATCAAGTTTTACAAAAAAAAGAATAATGCTAAGAGCAGATCGATCCCCACCCTTGAGAGAGAGAGCAAGCCAAACGGTGTAAAATTTAAGGCTTTTAAAAATACCTAAATCAACAAATTCTCTGTGCTTTATAAAATCATTTCAAAATATTACTGATTAGATCCTGCCATGTTTTGAAAAAGTCTGCACAGATCCTCTAACTGAGTATTTGATTTTTTCAATTTTAAATAATATAACACATCAGTTTCCCACTGACTTAAAAGAGGAGAGTTTGGGTTCTTCCAGTTTATCAGAATAAGTCTGCGTGCCAACAGTGTAGTGAATGCAATCACAATTTGTTTGTCTTTCTCCACTTTAAGACCCTCTGGAAGAACCCCAAACATAGCTGTTAATGGGTTAGGAGGGATTGGGAGTCCAAGGCTGTCTGAGAGGTAATTAAAAATTTTTGTCCAGAATAATGTTAATTTGGAGCAGGCCCAGAACATGTGACCTAGTGAGGCTGGGACTTGGTTGCAACGTTCGCAGGTTGGATCATGTCCTGGAAACATTTTGGAGAGTTTTAGTCGAGACAGATGTGCTCGATATATAATTTTGAGTTGTATAATTGTATGCTTTGCGCATATGGAGCTTGAGTGAATTCTCTGCATTGCTACTTTCCACTCCTTTTCTGATATATTAATTGAGAGGTCATTTTCCCAGTGTCCTCTTGGATCTTTGAAAGGAAGGGATTGTAAAAGGATTTTATATATTGTAGAGATGGAGTCTAACTCCTTGAAATTGAGCAATAATTTTTCCAGCGTGGATGAGGGTGCAAGATGAGGAAAATCTGGAAGGTTCTGTTTAACAAAGTTCCTGATTTGAAGATAGTGAAAGAAATTTGTAGCTGGAATGTTAAATTTGGAATGTAATTGTTCATAGGATGCAAAGACGTTGTCTATATAAAAATCTCTAAGCAAGTTAATTCCAAATTTTTTCCAGATATTAAAAACTGCATATGTTTGTGTCTTTTTGGATTTCTAAAGTAAAAAAAAAAAAGTGTAAAATACCTGTAGTATACATTATATCAGCTACTATGTCTTCCTGTCCTATGATTTCCTTTTGTTGCAATGCCTGAATTTTAACCGTAATACCAGACAAACAAAAACATTGCATAAGACTTAAAACCCAGCTCCAGTTTTAAATGTAATTAAAAGAAGAGAAATAGATGTAACCCATAAAAAGAGGTACAAAACAGCAGGGATTCTGCATTATATAACACTAAAATGAATCAAAAAGTCATTATATGCATTTCAGAAAAACAAAGTTTGTGTATAACTTTTCAAAGCACAATAATGACCATGAGTAATTTATATTGACAAAGTGACCAAACATATAAATCAGTGCAGGCAAAGATCAGCCGAAGTATTTACAGTAGCCTGTTACTGGTGGGATGGAAAATATTGTTAATGTATAGTGTGTTATATTTGCACAGCCTTGCAACAGTGCTGTGTTTTGTGCTGTCTTAGTATGAATTAGTGAAGCATGCACTTTTTGGAAAATATGATATACTGTGTAAAGTAAAGTGTTGTTATGTGCATACTAACAATTGTGCTGTCTTCATTTTGACAATCTAACATTGATGAGAAGGATAGAACATTCTTTACAATGCTGGGAGGGCTTCCAGTGCTAGGGATCAATGGATTGAATCTTTGGAGACATATTTAACAGCTGTTGGTCTAGACAAGGTGAGAGATGTTCATAAAACAGCCATACTTAACATTCTGTAGGTGCTGAATAACAATGCATCTTTAAAACCCCTTGTACTTTGTCTAGATACTCCACATTAGTAAGCCTAACATATCTGAGGTTTCTAAACTCTTTTGGGACCCTCCCCAACAGGATGACACGCTGAAGAGCATCCCAAAGCACGATTGCCGCCTCTGTGGAAGACAGTATATCCGTTGCTGGGGCAGCTACAGGCTCCCAGCCGTGCAGCGCCTCGCCATTAAAACTAATCCATGCTGATCGCGGTCACACTATAAGCACCTGTCATTAATGGGGGATGCAAGGAACATTATAAATGCAGTGAGCAGTATTACTTGTCCACTAACTGGGACAAGACCATGCCTGATGTCTGTGTATAGGAGAGTGGTAGATCCTGTGACTATAAAGATCCATGCTGTTCCTGTTTCAAGCAAAATAAATCTAGTTTTGCTAAAGTACTGAGACTAAGCCTTGTGTTTTGGGGTGCAATTTTTTGTTGTGTTTCATAAAGAATGAATAGGAAAAGAATAATTAGCATATGTAACATAAAATTCTCAAATTCAGTTTATCCAATTTTGGGTTGAAAAGGTCCAGATTCTTTTCTGACAACATAAAGTGAAAAGTAGTAACCACACCTGGATGAAACACCAGCCCATTACACGACCCACTAATGCACATACCCGCTAACCCCTACTGGGTCATTTTGGAATTGCCAATTAACTTTAAACAGACAATTTTCCACAACACCAACAGTATGTTTGTGGAAAACTGAAGCACAAAGAGAAAAAAAAACACTCAAGAATGTGCCAACTCTGTGCAGACATCACCCAAGCATGGAATGGAAATCAAGCACTGTTACACCAAATAGAACAACTATGTTCTTGTCATATAACATTCAGACTGCACTGTACCACTCCATAGCTTAAAATATTTTTAATCTTGTCACACTAGTTTTGACCAAGCCTTCAACAAAAGCAACTGACTTCTATTTAGTAAAGAAAAGACTCTTTGTATGGCCTTTTTTTGTACAGCCTTTATAACTGTGGTACTTATCTGATCCTACTTACTTTGACTGCTGGCTTTGAATATTTCCTGAAGGAGACCATGCAAGTGTACTCATGTTTCTATATATTAATGCATATTTGTAAAAATAATAATACATTTAATTTATATAGCACCTTTACCTCACTAAACGGTATTTAGGTATTTAATTTGCTGATTCACTTAAGCACAGAAGAACAGACTTGTCAGTAAAATGCAGGTATTTTGATTACCCTGCTGAGTTTGAAAAACAAAACAAAAAAAAAAACAAACATTAACGGGCAATGACAAATACAAGAGTCCATTTCTCCACAAGATCAACATCTAAGATGCAAATATTTGAAAAATTGTCTAAATGAATGCGTTCTGCAAAAAGACTGATCAAAGAGATGCTTGTTGATTACATATGCAAATGATTCAAATCAGCTAAACAAAGGACAGTACAAATTTTGATTACATTGAACAATATATTTATTTTGCTTAACAAACTTGAAAGGATGTAAAATCCATAATTACTGCTTATTCCAGTTTATTCCTTTTCTGAATACATATGGTATTATTTCTTCTTTGTCTGCAGTTTCCTTGATAATAAATGAGCATTATATGTGTATTTACTTTTTAGTGTGAAACAGCCTGTCACAGATTACCATTTTATTCTAGAGTTGTCTTTTACTGTTTATATATAAAACATATAATTCTGCTGTTTCAGGAATTTACCATTTATTTTCTTCTTAAGGATCAATTTTCACCATAATATGACAATGTCAAGAAAAGTCTGTTGAGACAAAAAAAGAAAAATGACTTATGCCAAGAAATTATTCTACAGCCTACTCTTGCAGAAGGAGATCCTAATTAAAATGCAGAGCTTGTGTAACCTTCAGATTTCCTGTGTTTAAACATCGCTACTTCAAGAAGCAGCAGCAAATTAAATAAGGGAT
The DNA here is from genome assembly GCF_016835505.1 of Polypterus senegalus. Classification (NCBI taxonomy): domain Eukaryota; kingdom Metazoa; phylum Chordata; class Cladistia; order Polypteriformes; family Polypteridae; genus Polypterus; species Polypterus senegalus. The sequence continues at coordinate 113,839,080 of NC_053160.1, read as the reverse complement.
GAACACTGACATGCTGCAACAGGCAACTTCAGTACAGATGATTTATCTACTTAGACAAATGCAATCAGTATCAGCTTATTCTTTTGAAGTGGTTCTGTTGTCTCTGCAAAAACTAAGGGGCAAATTTAATTTGGATTGTGCTTTCTTTGTTCACTTCTTTGACCTGGAATATTTAAAAAAACAGACACACAGCTAAGCAATTTTCTGAAAGAAAAGAATAGAAAGATTCCTGAAGTCTTAATCTGCAAAAAAAGAAAAAAAAAACCATTAATTCAGTTTAACATACTAAATACCTGTGGAGAAATGCTATTTATGCATAACTATTATACATTTCGGTATAATTGCCTTTCAGAGCCTAATTCACAGATTTTTTTAAACAAATGATTATTGTACTTAAATTGTGGCAGAGTAACTATTATATTGTTATGTTGCCATTACTTTAATAATTCACAAGTAAAATTAAAGAAAAAAAAAACTAAATTTGACTTGAAGTTGGTATAAATGATATTCACTTAATATACTGTATATACTGTACTGTGGTGGGCTGGAGCCCTGCCCTGACCTGCCCAGGATTTATTCCCTGCCTTGTGCCCTATGTTGGCTGGGATTGGCTCCGGCAGAACCCCGTGACCCTGTAGTTAGGATATAGCGGGTTGGATAATGGATGAATATATACTGTACAGTGTATATAATGATTGCTTCACTAACAGGCACACATAACCAACTTAGCAGAGGGCAGAGTAAAATTCAACAGCAAACCTTGAGACAAGAAAAACATTGACAGTGGCAATGATAAAGCATCTCTACATGGCTGTGTTGGATGAAGACAGCCAATAGGAGATGTGAACCTCTAAAAGAATGCATGTTTGGGAAAAACAAAGAGACTAGCTGCCAGGAGGACTAGAGAACAAATCTTCCTGGAAGCTAGAGGGTAGGCAACACAGCAAAAGCTTAGAGTTTGAGTGGCCAAGGATGGGTAGCAAGAGGTCGGAAAACCTTCTGTGGCAACACAGAATCCCTAGCTGAGGTAATTAATACCTGGTTGTCTATTTGAAGTGAAGACCAAGCAGGACTGGCAGGTGGATACTAGTTTGTCTATCATCTGCTCAAGAAAAACATGCTGTGCCTGATTGGTAGGAGTGGGACCATGTTGACCCTTTTTAAGAGCAGACAACTGGAAAGCCCTGGGGTCTCATGTATAAACGGTGCATATGCACAAAAATGTTATGTATGAACGTTTCCACGCTTAAATCGAGATGTATAAAACCTAAACTTGGCATAAAGCCACACACATTTCCACAGTAGCTCATACCCTGGCGTATACAAGTTCTGCGCTTGGTTTTGCAAACTGGTGGCACCCAGCGTAAAAGCAGTGGTACTGTTTCTGTGTGGTTATCCTTTCTTTTTTAGAGCCACATCCCTGGCATGGCTTTATAAATACACTGAAATTAACCGCATATTGTTTATTAGTTTAGTGCATCTGATTGTAATTAACCTGTAACAATATAATGGTGCACAGAATGGTAAAACTATTCTAAATTGAATAGCTGCTTTAGCATTGTTACTCTCACTGCACCTTCTTCTTCTTTCACCTGCTCCCGTTAGGGGTTGCCACAGCGGATCATCTTTTTCCATATTACTCTCACTGCACCACTCGGAGTATTTATATCACTGTATCTGAGTGGGGAATCACAAATCACAGATTTACAGCAGCTGATTGGAAAGAGAATTATCGGTATACAGCATCAAACACACGCTGCCTCAGCCATGCTGTCTATTGAACTGTTCTCATACGGCAAACGCTTCAGAGCCTTTCCTGTAGGGACATCGTGATTCAGAAACAGTTTCATCCCAAGAACTATAAACACACTCAATCAGTCCATCAAGTGCTCCTTGAAGAACTGTTTGTACTTATAAGTACAATTACCTCATTGTAAACTTGCGATATAGTTATAATATTGCACAACCTGAGCCACTTTATAAAGCACGTATTTACATATGATGATGATATCATTTTTAAGATAAAATGTAGCAAAATATGTTTATCATATTATACAGATAAAACTTTAACTTCATTTAAATAATCTATATTGTTAATAATTAAACATGTGAGGACAAGTTGCCGCATTCATGGATTGTTCCTATCTTACGCTGTATTCTTGCTGGTGCTGGCACGACACTGGAAGGATAGATGATTGGAATAATTAAATACGTACTACGAAGATATTTCAATGTTCTTTAAAAGTTTTGAAGAATCGGCGTTCTAAGCTTACAGATAGCTTAACGTCTATTGCAGAGCTGATTGTGTGGCAATTGGGTATTTGGAGAAAGAGAAGTAAGGACAGAAATTGGGGGTTAGTGCGTTTGAAAGAGACAGTATAGGGTGGTCCAAATCTAATTATGCAATTTTCATTACGCTATAACTTATTAAGTTTATTACATAGAAAATCACCCGAAAAATCCCGGACCATCAAGAATTGTGTGAAGTGACGACATAAAGAATTGTCTTAGCGCAAAACTAGAATCATCCCCACATAAATCAAAGTCATCCAGACGATATGGATTTGCATAATTAGATCTGGACCACCCTGTACTACTACAATAAAGTATTTCATCGAAGGTCATGCATGGCGCAGCAAGCATCTAGCATGAGACATGAACAATCACTGCACCACCATGTTCCCATATTTAATAACATGCTTTAACTCCTATTATCATGAAAATGATATCACATATACATCTCAGTATTTTAATTATTCAGAGAGCTGTAATATTACGAATGTAATGGATTCTGTGTCATATCGGAGGAAGAGAAAGCCCGGAAGCACGTAGTGATTCACACGCATAGAGCACATAGAAGATTAAATACAAAACAAAGCATTTAACATGCTTCTTTGGTTACGATGGGATTTGAGAAACTAGTAAATTAAATTATTTTAAGATGAAATTTATGATGTTCTATTTTAATGACAAAATAAACTACGTGATTAAGGTGGAAATTTAGAGATTAAAGTTGACATTTCGTGCTTTTTACTCACTGTGTGCCCTTTTTTTCTCTGTACCCTAATAAGCTTTCATATGACCCTCAGACGGTGGGCTACGACTCACCTCTTCATGGCGACTTTGATATGTGACAACTTCTTTTTTATTTCGGGCACTGTACGACTTTGTTACCTTGAGCTTTCAAGTTCTCCGACACGTTATGTCACTCGATCAACATCCTTTTGTTGTTTATAACACTGTTTAAACCAACAAATAGTATGCTTTTCCTTAACTCCACTTGGTATTCGCTGAAATTCTTCTATTTTCCCTTGTGCTTTTGCCATTGTCTTTTCACAGAAGGCTGAGCTTAAGGGCCATTTATATTGATTTGCATATTCAAAGAGGCGTAATTCTGGCAGGAGTTGTGGCGGGACAGCAGGCGCATGCATGTGCGTTACTCTTTAAGCTGACCGGGATTTATAGAGCGGAAGAATTTGGAAGCTGGCGTTCACACAGACTTATGCATCTGGATTTTATATGCATAAGCAAATTTCCACTTTTGTCCACACGCCATGTTATAGTGTGAATTCTATACACGGCGTTATGCATGAGGCCCCAGAAGTGACTGAGACAGTGATGGTGTCTTTTGTTTTATTTATTTATTATTTCTCTGTGTTTAATCCTTTTATCTGTGTTTTATTATTATCATGTACCTGCATTTCTGATTTCTAGTAGCTTCTAGTGGTTTGTTCCTAATTTGCAAGGACAGTAATACATTTTTGATTGTTCGTTATGTGACATTGTTTAGTTGATGTTAACTGGTACTGCGTTTCTTATTACTCCCTGGAGGTTGCTGATTGCTTTAATTTATTCAATAATACAGCAAGTCTTTTGTTAAAAACAGCCCATTCTTTTTTCTTGACATCATTTTTCAGATTTTATAGATCTTTACTGTAACTGCCTTGTTGTCATGCTTTGATCATTTCATCTATAGGCAAAGGGAGATCCAAAAAAATACCTGTTTTTAATTACTATTGAATATATTGGATTTTGTACCACTTGCAACATACAATATATATAATTTCAAATTGAAAGAGTCAAATGAAATAGATATTTTAGAGGTATTCAAAAGCCAAAGTCAGACAGAAAGACATAATATGCATAATGCCTTTGCTTTTCAACAGTCCGTTTTTCATGTAAATTTAAACTCAAAAATTAATATTTAAAGGGTTATAGCATAAAATATAAATTCAAACATTCACATTAATGTATGCTTACTTTAGAGTATTATTCATCTTTAAGGGCCAATCACAACATTTAATTCTCAGATTGATATTCTAGAAGACTTATGTTTTTATATAACTAAAGAAAATGTATATTAAATCATAACAACAATAACAACCAAATTAAAAAGTCATTAAAAAACCCTCTGCCAGACCTGGGTTTCATTGCCTTTCTGTCACTTTTCCCCCTACCTCTTCTTTATGGTTTTACAGAAGAGACTACCAGCAGCTGCTAACCTGAAAAGTAGTCACAGCAGAATATATTTTATATGTTACCCAATGTGTAATTTATTTTTATCATCAACTACAATAATTTTTCTAAATAAAAATAAGCAGTCATGTACAGAGTAATGATACTAACTACAACCAAGCAGATCTACCAGAGTGAATCGTACCTGCCTCATAGGCTTCAGCTTGTCTTTGCAAAATTTACTTTGTCCTACCGATGCTGTACTTTTAAAGAAAACTTATTAAATTGTTCCTTGGTGTAGACATTACAAACTGCTTTAATCTCTGTCAAATCTTAATAGAGACTGTTTTTAACTAGTATGTCCAAAACATAACAGCTGTATGTATTATTTTTTCTCTTTAACTGCTCCCAGGTTCTCACTGTCTCCAAATATTTCTGGCTGAACTACTGAATGAGCATTTTTACTGTGGCGTTTATTCTGCATTATGTAATGTTGCCTAAAAGTCTATGTTTTGTCTTGGCAGAGCAATATTTTACTCTACTTTCCCCTTTTGTATTATTGATATGTAGCCTTTGTCAGAATGCCTCAAATCTCACAGACGTATTACTGTTTATAAGGTATTATAGTATATAACTTCTCCCCACCTTCTCTTCTACATTTATAACCTCAGGCAATTAGGTTTAGTAAAAGACAAGCAGGCGTTAAGTTACAATTTAAACAATGAATTATTGATAATAATTCATAAAAAATAACAATATGCAAAGTATATTAGAATATTGGCATCCATACAATCTGATAAATGGTGATGTGTAGTTTCAGGTGGCACACAGACTTGTTAGTAACTTAAAATGTCTCTAGTTAAGTCCGCATTTGTGGTTAGCTTTCTTCAGAACAGGCCACATGCCTGTCTCAATATGGCTGCCAAGCTGTGATATTCTTTGTGTTGTACTTTTCAGTTCATGGTGTGAGATGGTCTTTCAGAAGTTTGGTGAGAGAGAGTGAGCAAATTTACAGGTTTTCTGTCCAACCCCTAGAACCAATAGTACATCATAGTACTTAAAGGCTTTTGATACAAGCCAGTTCCAAACAGCCATACTTCAGACCAATGGGGGGATAGAATACCTTCACACCTGCCCCCAAAGCCATATGTTAAGTTAAAACTTGGCAATTAGGCAGTCTGGCTTTCCTGCGGGGTTTGAGAGAGAGACTTTAGCAGAGAAACACTTGCCAAACTGGTTTGAGGCACTTACCCCAAACCCTGTCGTAAAATTCAAAGAGACCCATTGCTTAAAAGGGGGGGGGAGGGTGGGTAAATATGAATGCCTCTAACTAATGTAACAGTAATATTACATTGCTTTGCCTGAGTTACAAATAAAGACATACAAAATATTTATCAACTTCTATGCAAAATTTCACATCACAACAGTCTATATACTTTATTATGAAACTGTTTATTTAGAATATCGGCAGGTTGTATTATACACAAAAACACACATATATATATATATATATATATATATATATATATATATATATATATATATATATATCACACACACGCGCATGGGAGGCAGCTAAAGGGCTTGAGTGAAGGCAGTTCGGAGGCATGCCGGAATGTGGCAGAGTACACTGACTCTTTTTCTCCCTTCCCTGTAGACCATTCCCGGGGGAGTCCACCTGGCTCTGTTGCCATCACTTCCGGGACCGAGCCAATGGAAGTCGACCTCACCAGCTTTGGCCCCTCTGATGTCATGTCCGGCTGTGATCCATTGGTTGAAGACCACGTGCTCGATCCTTATGACCTCACTTCCTGTCTTCCCCTTTAAAAACCTGCCCCTTTTCCCTCAGTCTTGTTTTGGACTCGTTTGTATGCACTTCAGTGCTGCATATTCTCATAAAAAGAACGACTTTGCAGCCGGGATACCAGATTATACGGGTGGCTGCCCCAAATCTTTGTCTTGAGTATGTCTCGTTATTGTGACATAAGTTATTATGACAATATATATATATATATATATATATATATATATATATATATATACAGTAGTACCTTTAGATACGAGTGCCCCAAGTTTTTTGAGATACGAACCGTCACTAGCTCGATTTTTTGCCTTGAGTTACGAGCCAAAATTCAAAATACAAGCCATCAAAGAGCTCTAATGGAGGAGTGGACGAAACTACAGATGCGGCAACATATGGAGGTTCTGCAGGAGATCGGTATCGTGGAGAAGGCAGAGGAGGAGATGGTTACCTCATAAACTGAGATAAAGGAAGTGTTTGCAATGTGGGAAAAAGTTTTGAACTTTAAAGGAAAAAAACACCCTGAAAAAGTTGCAACTGATCGTGCAGCAGCACTATTTAATTACACTTGCCTAACGCTTGACTTTATTGAAAATAACCACCCTGAAAAAGTTACAACTGATAGTGCAGCGGCGCTATTTACTGACACTTGCCTAACTCATTTCAGAAACATTCTGAAGGGGAGGACTAAACAAAGCTCATTGGATAGGTTTCTTTTGAAACGCCTTGAGAATGAAAGTGAGGAAAGCGTGACAAAAAAGATAATAAAAACTAGTGAAGAAGAAAATTAAGTTAAACAAAATTGAAAGAAAAAATATTACAATATGCTATCAATATTATCTTAATTAGGTGAATATACAGTATTTAATTTTATGTTGACCCATTAAGCCATCATTAATTGTAGTCTGTGTGCACGAACAAGTTATTGACCTGGGTTCACACACAAGTATGGTCACTATGATGTTACACACTGAAGTATGCATACACATGAACCACAAAGACATGCAGTACCCAAAATTAAAATTGGAAACAAAAGTGGATAATAATTAATTTCATTAGGAATGCGTTGGTATTTCAGTTGGTCAACTAATATTTCATGAGGCACAGCTCTTATCAGTAAGTATTAAAGATTGTTTTCAAGTGGCAAACCTAGATAGAACAAAACCGGTAATCAGAGTTGTAATGGGGATTAAAAAATGATCAGAAATTAAATATGCAAAGGAGACTTTAACTAAGTCAAGGACTGCACAAGAGTGTACTTATTTTCTGAAACACTGTTAATGTTCTTTTACTGTTGTGCATTTGTAATATCCAGCATTATTATAATTGTATGTTAGTTATAATATCTTTTAAGGGTAAGTGTTGCAGAAAGTATTCAGTAAATAAAGAAGAGTCTTGAGCTATAATTAGAAATTAACTTCAAAATGGATGTCCTTTATTTAAACAAACTGGTGGAGCCCCTTGTGCTCTTGTTCAAAGCAACATGGCAAAATGCAGAAATCTAACAGAATAGCTTTTTTATCACTTAAGTTATTTTACACAAGGCATTAAATTCAATGCTAAATTGTGTTTTAATATACATGTAATCATTATTTTACTGTAAAGTCTGTACATATGCTATAAATTAATATCTCTTTGCATCATTCAGTATTCTGATACTTATGTGTTTTTAACACTAATTATTCATTCCAGAATGTCTTAATGTAAAATGTAATTACACTTTTAAAACACTGACTGATCAGATAATGGACTAATTTATTTATACTTCTAATTTGAATATAACTTACAGCCTTAGGAAATTGTTTTTCAACAGACCCTCACATAAGTTAAAATCAAATTAATCTAATAGCTCTTAAAATGGGGCCTTTTTAAAATTTAAGACCGCGTGGAAGACAGGTGGCCATCTTGAGCCCCAAACCCCAGACACAACTGACAAGCTCACAGTCACAGGTTCAAAACAATGGATTTTACAATTATAAATACCTTCTAAAGAATACAAAGCCACAGTGAATTCTTCATTTTCTCTCTTCTTCATCTAACTCCTCTTCCTCCCACAAGTGTTGTCCTCTGCCTCCTGATTCTGATCTGGGGCCAAACATGGCCAGGACACCAACACATACGTGCTATCTCTTACAATACTTGCCCCTCAGCCACCAGTTCTATGAGGGTTTCAGTCAGAGTCGTAGGAGGAGGTTTCTTGAACTGTCCACACACCATGCTCCAGTAACAAATAAAGAGACAATTAATTGGAGGGCAAGGTTTCCAATACTTGTTACTGATTTCTTTCTGTGAGGGCTGCCTGTCTCAAGTTTGAACCCTTGACCACCACCGCAGGGGATAGTGTCTCCAGTAGTGACCCAATTTCTAACGCTCAAAATAAGAGTCCTTGAGGTTCAGTGCTTTTTCTAGTTCATCTTTTGAAGCAGAAAGAGATCTTGGCAGCGCCCTCCCCTTCTGGTGCTTTAACAGTTTTTTAACACTAGAATTACCAAAGCTTACGAAAACACTCGTAAATCCGGCTCACCTTAAACCTGCTTGCACCTTTCTGGCTTTTGTCTCATAAATGTGTTGATAAGCCCAAGCAGCAAACAGCCTACTATCCCATCCTCCCACTGCCGCAGAAAGTGCAAAAACCTCTCCCAGCTCAAGTCTGGTTTATCAGGGAGTAGTAGCTAGAAGTAGTACCTAGAGCTGTATAGGCTAAAAAAATATATTGTTATTTGGAACACATGCATTTCACGTGTGCTCCGTGTCTACAAATATCTATGTAAGTGTAGGATCACAGGAAATGCAAGAAATGTTGAACACATACCTAAAAGACAAACTTTTTCCATATTTGAGTACTAACGACACAATGTAGACATGAAGTGTATAACGCGTGAAGACTGAAGTCCAAATATCAAATAAACACTTTCACAAAAGGTATAAATATAACAGAACAAGTGCGCTTTTATTCAAGATTATAACCGAAGAAAATGAAATCGGGTTAGTGTGGGTCGTTATAGCGACTTCTTTGGTAGTACAGTGGTAAGAACGGCTGACTTCTATTCAAAGGGTTGCTGGTTCAAGCCACTCCGCATCTCAAAATAAATGTTTTTTGACCCCGGGATGTTAAATGGGGCTGAACACACTTGCATGCAAGGGCATACTTGGTTCCACTTTCCTCATTGACTTTCTATTGATCATAATTAGGATGCCGCATACACAGAAGTATAAAGGAGAGCATGAATGTGAAACCAAAGGATGACCAGAATGGAGAGTGAGAGTCAGCGCAGTGGAGAGGTGGCAGAAGTGTGAGTTGAACCGCAAGAGAGCGATGGGAATAGTGTTTCTAGAGGTGGATAATTGTTTGCTGAACAGTCTGGAGTTGCAGGGGCAATGGAGAAGCCTCCCAGGGATCTGGTAGACACCAAGATGTGTAAGCAAGGATGGAGGAGAAGCAGTCATGATGAGAGCCAGAAAGAGGGACAGCAAGATGCTGGCATCTTTGCAGGCTGCTGGAACAGTTAGGTGAACAGTTAGGTGAGCTGAGGAGACAGGGAGAGAAAGATGCTCTGTGCTGTGCAGATAAGTACTTGATGTCTGCTGGATAGTTTTATAATTGCAGTTTTTAACTTATTAATTGTTTTCAGCTCCACTGAAGAACACCTATTTTTGTTATGGATTATTTATTTATTTAGAAGCACTGCACTTTGAATTGAATACTGGACTATGTTTTATTGTACTGCAATTTGCACCATACTCTTGCTCTGATATGTGTGCTCATTGCCCTGGTCCACCTCGGTACATGCCTATCGACGGTCCTGTGTTCAGGAAGGCAACTGTAGCCAACCGGGACAGTCACAGAGACCAGCAAACATGACTTTACACATGGCCCACAGTTTATCATCCGCTTATTCTCCCAGAGGTTTAAAGTAGCTAAAACATACTTTTTGTTTTGGTTGAGAATTACCATTTTACAAGGTGCTATATCTTATTCTCCTTATATTTAGTAAGTAACAGAATATTTAATTTTGTTGTAAACATAATGTAGGAATAATGTGTAATGCCTACTCAGTTATTGGTTCTATGTCATTCTCAATCAGCTGGAGTCTCTTCTAGAAAGCACATTTAGGTAATCGTGGATCTCAAAACAAAGTCCAATTTTGCACCAGCATATTAGCCAATTCCAGAGCACCGGATTTCAATCGGCTCACACAACCCCAGATAAGTTGATCAGAATTAACATGCATTCATGGCAAAATTTACAAGCCCTTATGAGTTGATCACTGAACTGGCGATCAACCACGGAGTACAAGTATGAGAAACAGAGGGAAAAACCTTCATGTCAACAGAGGAACAGTTAAATTGGGCAGTGTGTGAAGATTATCAGTACATTCAACAAAAGAGGAGCAATGTACCAACTAAGGGAAGGGCGATGGCATGGAGGTATATCACTGAAAGAAAGAATTTATAAAACTGGTAATCAGAGAAATCTGTGTAAATTTTGTGTGGTAAACCGTTGCATTATGCAAAATGTACCCTTGCCGATATTACTTTATTTGAAATGTTATATGCCCTCAAGTATACATTATATTCTATTTTTGTAATTTCAATACCATCAAAAGAATGCCTTAAGCCTTTAGCCTTAACATTTGTACAGTAATTTTGTGTGTGGCATCTCATGTTATTTTAAGAATGGAAAAGAGGCCACATTGGTATTTGTACTAATTATTTCATATACATAATTGTTCATCATTCGTAAAAACCATCAGCTAAAAGCTTTACAATGCAATGCAGAAGTAACATCATTACTTTATTTTATTACAGAACCCCAAACTGAAACTGCTTTAATAAGCATATTGGGTACAGGCTAAAAAGACGAGTCTTCAGAGTCTTTGTAAAAAAGGTGAAGGACTACACATAAGGGATGAGGGTGGGCAGCTTATTCCACCAGCAAGTCTATTGTCAGTTATTATTGTACAAAAATGTCGTAGATGTTTAAACTCGATTGCCTTTACTGCAACTCTGTGGAATTTTATTGTGGCTATTTTTTTCTGTCTTTTGTCAGACTGTGTGTGTGTGTGTGTGTGAGAGAGAGAGAAAGACAGAGAGATAGCTGCCGCAACTTGTAAGTGCAGTTCTGCGAACGCTTTTACATTATGAGCAGCATCTTCAGTATTGCAAAGGAAACTGCCCTTTGTTGAAAAAAGCAAAAAAAAATATGGCAGAAAATATCCATGATTTGCATTGATGTCATTGCAAGATGAAAGCTACTCTTCCTGACCGCTTGAGATTCCCATCCACATTCAGATTCACAAAAACATGTTTGCACTCAGTACCTTTTCCAGTTCTGCTGACTACCTCAGCAAAGTTAAATTGCAAGGAAAATATGGGTTCATTGTCGCAGTTTCTCATCCTTAAATGCACCAGTATCTGGATTCTAATTTACCTGATGCTTCTCACCATGTAAACTATGCCCAACACTGAAGATAAGTGATTGGAACCACTACAGGCTCAAACCAGTAGCCCAGTAGCAAGAGTGACCCCACTCCTTGGGTCCCAATTATTCAGTCAACTTTCTGGAAATTCTCAGTCAGTAGGTTTTTTCGCTCACATTAAGAATACCTGCATTTACATGTAGACTTCAGCATTAATTTCTTTTTAGCTATAATTAGATTTCTGTTTATAACAAGAGATCCTGTTACAGCTGTATGCATAGGCGCTGTCTGTGGGAGGAATTGACTCAGCTGCCTCTCCAATTCTAAAGTTATGACCAAGAATTCAATGAGAAGTTAACTCTTTTTCCAAAAATGAACTTGTGTTTTACTATTAAAAACACTTTCTAGAATTTAATTTTGTATTCACTTCTCTTTACTAGAAAGTTCTTTTTTCTGTTTGGTATTTATCATGTCTCTTCCCATGCCTGCTTTTCTAGACGTCCACTTTAACTCTTTGAGGACTAATTACCTTTTCTTTTAGTTTTGGCCCAAGGATGAATATTTTTCCAAAAAACTCAGTTTTCTGAAAAGCACGCAAAGAAATGGATGTCAACATCCACCTCAACCCAATGCATCGACATAAGTTGAAACCCACTCTGAAAAAGTTTAATCATTTGCATGCTGCTGTTTTCTTCACCTTCCTCATGCTTAGCTCCTATGACATAGCGACTAGTTTCTTTAAATTATATGGACTAAATATATAGTACACAGCTGGAATCATGGTGGAGCTTTGAATGTCTGACATGGAAAAAAACTGATATAACAGTGTCTTTTGTGAATACTCATCTTTATTTATGAATCAAATTATAAACACGAAATAGAATGGATTAGCACAAATTCAAAGATGTAACTGTGAAAAACTATACTAAAGAGCCATAATCAAAAAATAGACATCTAAAAATCCAGAATTCAGGCAACACCAGATAAGCTGACCCAGATTTATTTTATGCTAGGCTGAATTATCATTAAAGGCTGAATTTAGCTAAAAATAAAATCAGGTTATATATATATATATATATATATATATATATATATATATATATATATATATATATATATATATATATATATATATATATATATATATATATATATTGTAAACAAGCTATATAGCAGACTTACACAGAGGCACGTGTTCACACTCAAAAGGGCTTTATTTTTCTTCAGCTGTGTGACACGTCTTCCCCGTGCCACACAGCCCAAACACAGTCCCAAACACCAACACACAAAGAAACCAAACACTTTCCTGCTCCACCACTCCTCCCAGGCAACCTCGTCCTCTTCCTCCCGATTCTGGCCTCGATTGCTGGGAGGCAGGCCCTTTTATGCCCCACCCGGAAGTGATCCAGGTGCCTGACCAGCTGGTCTTAATTGCACCTCCGGGTGGGGCTGATAAACCGTCCAGTGTGGTGGCTGGATCTCTGCAGCACCCCCTAGCGGCCACCCCATCTCCCAACCGGGCTGCTGTGGTGGACTCCATGTCCCATGGAGCCACGGGGAGATTGAGGAGGAATCCAGTGCCAGGAGACTGCCCCAAGCGCCCGGGAGGTATTGCAAAGTCCATGATGGCTCCCCGGACGTATGCATCAGAGGCGTCCCGGCCGGGCATGGGACCCGGCTGTCCGTCACAATATATATATATATATATATATATATAGTGGACATCCAGCCCCAGACAGACATACACCAGTATGTTCAAAAGCACACTCCTTTATTGCTCTAAGCACCACAATGCCTTGTCACCAACAACTCTTTCTTTCTTTCTTTCTTTCTTTCTTTCTTTCTTTCTTTCTTTGTACTTTTCCACGGTACCTCATGCCTTGTCGTGCGACATAAGTTCTAAGCTTTTCCGGTTTTGCAAACTGGCGGCACCCAGCCAAAGTAATGGTACTGTTCTTGTGTGATTACTCATTATTTTCATGACGCGGCTTTATAAGTACTCAGAAACTAACCGCATATTGTTTATTAGTGTAATGCATCTGATTGTAATTAACTCGTAACAATATAATGGTCCAGGGAACAGCCATAGTATTCCAAATACCATAACTGCTTTAGCGTTGTTACTCTCACTTCTATTTCTTCTTCTTCTTTCAGCTCCTCCCGTTAGGAGGATCATCTTTTTCCATATTTCTCTCACTGCACCACTCGGAGTATTTATATCACTGTATCTGAGTGTGAATCACAGCAGCAGCTGATCGGAAAGAGAATTATCGGTATACGGCATTAAGCACACGCTGTCTCTGCCACTGCAAAATGTTTTAAAGCCTTTCCTGTACGGACCTCGCGGTTCAGAAACAGTTTAATCCCAAGAACTTTAAATGCACTCAATCAATTGCTCCTTGTAGAACGGTTTGTACTTATAAGTACAATCACCCCACTACAAACTTGCACTACAGTTATAATATCTCACAACCTGGGCCACTTTATAAAGCGTATTTACATATGATGACGATATCATTTTTAAGGTGAAATGAAGCAAAATATGTTTGTTAAATTATACACATAAAACTTTAACTTCATTTAAATAATCTATATTCTTCACTGGGAGTGTCGTGAAGGATAGAATAATTAAACATGTACTATGAAGATATTTCAATGTTCTTTAAACGTTTTGAAGAATCGGCTAAGCTTACAGATGGCTTAACGTCTATTACAGAGCTGATTGTATGGCGATCGGTTACTTGGGGAAAGAAAAGCAAGGACTCTTGGGGCGGCCACGCCAATATATATTGAATATAAAACAGAAAGAGAAAATAACAACACAGCTAAAAACGCAGCGACAAATTTCGACAAAAGATAATGCTTGTCATGAGCACGAGGCTCATGAAACACATGTTTAATAATGTGCTTTAGCTCCTATCATCATGAAAATGACATCACGTATACATCTCAGTATTTTAGTTATTCAGAGAGCTGTAATATCACAAATGTAATGGACTCTGTGTCCAGTTGGAGGAAGAGAGCCAGTTTAAGAAGCAAGTAGTGATTCACACACATAGATCACATACGAGTAGAAGATCAAATACAAAACAAAGCATTTAACGTGCTACTTTAATTACGATGTAATTTTGAGAAACTGGTTAATTAAACGATTTTAAGATGAAGTTTATAATGTTCTACTAAATGACAAAATAAACTACGTGATTAAAGTGGAAAATTCGAGATTAAAGTTGACATTTCGTGCTTTTTCCCCACCGTGTGCCTTTTTTCTCTGTACCCTAATAAACTTTCATATGACACTCAGAGCCTACAAGTCTTCTTTTCACGACAACTTTGATATGTGACTTCTTTTTTATTTCCGGCACTGTGCGATTTTGTGAATGTGAGCTTTCAAGTTTCTCCAACACGCTATGTCACTCGATCAACTTCATTTTGTTGATTATACCACGGTTTATTTGAACAAATAGTATGTTTTTCCTTTGCCTCCACTTCATATTCGCTGAAATTCTTATATTTTCCCCGTGCTTTTCCCATTGTCTTTTCACAGAAGGCTACGCTTAAGGGCGATTTATATTGATTTGCATATTCAAATAGGCGTAATTCTGGGAGGATTTGGGGCATTACATAATGCGCGTGCACGTGCGTTAGTTTTCACGCTGATTGGGATTTATGTAACGGAAGGACGTGGAAGTTGGAGTACGCACAGATTCCTGCATCTGGATTTTTCTGTGCGTAAGCACATTTCGGCTTTTGTGCTTACGCCATGTTATAGTGCGAGTTCTACGCACGGCGTTATACATGAGGCCCCAGGTGCTCCGCCTCTGATGGAAGTGTCAGGAGAGTACCCGGAAGCACTCCGGGTGCTCCTGGAATTCCTTCCGAATTCCACCCAGGGTTCCATAATTGTCCAGGCATCCCCTGGCGGTGGCCATGTGCTCCCATTAGGGATAAGCTTCTCAGCTCTGTTCCAGTGGGCCCCAAGCAGACCTGGGCAGCTGCCCTCTCGTGGCCCGGGGGAGGTATCGTCCCTCTCGTGGATCATCCGGGCTTTCCGGCTGGGTAGGGTCCCCAGCCGTCTGTGATTATATATATATTACAGGCTTCTGGTCAGAAAGAAAAAAAAGAAAAATTAAAAATAAAATAATTAAGTACCCCAAAGGAAAAATCTTTATTCGATCTTTATCAATTTATTTAAAGATGAATCCCCCAAAAACTAGTTATAGAATTGAACCTGTGGAAACGATCAATGATAAGCAAGAAAACAGTAAACCCTTGCATAGTTTCAGGGAATTAAAGTATAAACTGGAACAAAATGTAGGTTTATGCTGACATTTTCCTTTAAATAACTAATCTGGATTCATCACTTTAAAAAAAGTTAAATACAATAGAGGATTCCCAAAAATGCTGAGCTCTAAAGTTAGTTTAGATAATAGTTCATTACTTTTAATTAAAGTCTTGAACATTTTCATTAATTGTCTTGCATCATGTAACATATTTAAGGGTCAAAATCAAATGTTAAGTATGTGTTCATCCTTAACTTTTATGAATCTTAGAAATCTAGACATTAATAGTTGGTCTGAACATCAACTAACATCCATAAGAGTAAACCTTTCAATACCTTATCCAGTGCATTGTTGCTTATGTAAACAAGTCTTCCTTTTAAAAATGATTCATAGCTTTGGTAATATAGAATATAAACATACTAGCCAACCCGCGGCGTAGCATACGCCGCATCATTATCAACGTGAACAGTCAACGTGGCTCACAGCTGCATGTGGACTGTAGCACAGACCATAGTGAGTGAGGATGTGTTTGGTGATGTGTTGGGGGTGGGCACATGATCAAACAATGTGCATGCCTCGAGAGCGAGGGTGGACGTGGGAGGAGGGTGAGAGTTGGCGGTCAGGGCTCTGTCATGCGTTCCCCATGACGCGGCAGGATGGTTAGAGTGGGCGGTCAGGGCTCTGTCGTGTGTACCTCATTGTCGAGTGACTTGGTCAATTATATATACAGTGAACCTCGGTTCACGACCATAATGCGTTCCAAAACTCTGGTCGTAAACCGAATTGGTCGTGAACCAAAGTAATTTCCCCCATAGGATTGTATGTAAATACAATTAATCCATTCCAGACCGTACGAACTGTGTGTAAATATATATTTTTAAGTTTTTAAGCACGAATATAGTTAATTATACCATAGAATACACAGTGTAATAGTTAATGTCGTGACGAAAAATTCATCATCAGAAGGCTTTTTATCTAAAAATAAAGGCAATTAGGACTTGAGATAGACAGACAGAGTTTTAAGGTTTTATTGCAATAAATCAACCACACGGACTCAACCCAATTCGGCCGAATGAGATTGAGCCCCGATCATTACAGCCATTGAAGTTTTTATAACAACTTCTTATCATTTTGGCTCATTCAATTAGCTCATTCTGCACCTCGTTTTACTATCCATTGTTCCTCTTGGTGTCTGTTTGGCTTATTTTGATTGGTCTAAGACTGGGTGGATGGCTTCCTCCCAGTAACTCCTCTGACTACCCTCTACTCCTGTCCGGCTGGACCTTGAGTTTCCATGGGAACCCTTATCATCTCCTTACTATTCCTATCACTGGCCCCCTTATGGAATGTGTTATTTTTCTATGCTGTTCCCATTTTCTCTCACTGGCCAAGGCATCAATTCCATATATGGGTTTCCTCTCTTAAGCCTTCCAAACTTTTTACAATAGTGACCTGAAGCTTTTAAGCTTTAATTAAAAGAAGTTTAGTATGTGCTTTCATTTAATCATTGCTTGATTTTTCTTAATTTCTACACTAAAGTTAATTGCTAATATATTCTTATAATATTTTTGCTAATGCCTGCATTTACTAAGATTTTCTCTTCATGCATTAGGTCAGCGTGACCCTGCTTATAGTAAAAGCCTTTCTGCTGATTCAGCATCCCATCTGGTTCCAGAGGCCTCTTCTCTATGTTATTGTTTCCTAGCCTTGAATCACAGGTGTTCTCAAACTCTTATCCTGTCCAACACTGGTCTCGATGTATCAATTAGCTGTTGTTTTCTTTACTTTGGAAATTTTAATGTAAGCCTATAAAATAATGCAATATAACTGGTTTTTAGTTAGATATTTGCTAGACCTATCGTATTTGCTTCAATATTCTAATTTATGCTTAATCTAATGTTTCAGAAGCTTTTAATTACTTTTTATGGCTCTATATGCTAATTTGCTATTCTCTTATGCTAATAAAAATTTTTTCTTCTACATTAACTAAATGTAAAAACATTGAATAACACTGAGAAAACCTTGAGCAACAGAGAAAACTAACACTGCAAGAGTTTGTGCTATAGCGCTATGAACCACTCGCTAAAAACACTTTTTTTAATGAGTTTTAAGCACAGGGAAAAAATGAACATTTGAAAAATCCGTAATTTAATAAACCAAGAAAAGTAACATTGCAACAATGCAAGTGCGCGCCTGTGTGAGTGTGTGTCTCTCGCTCTCTCTCGCGCGCCTTTGTGTGTGTGTGTGTCTCTCTCTCTCACGCGTGTGTGTGTCTCTCTCTCACGCGCCTGTGTGTGTATCTCTCTCTCACGCGCACCTATGTGTGTGTGTGTCTCTCTTGCGCGCCTGTATGTGTGTGTTTGTGTCTCTCTCGCGTGCCTGTTTGTGTGTGTGTGTGTGTGTCCTTCTCTCGTGCGCCTGTGTGTGTCTCTCTCACGCGCCTTTGTGTGTGAGTCTCTCTCTCATGTGCTTGTGTGCGTGTGTCTCTCATGTGGACTGTAGCACAGACGAAAGCAACTGAGGCTGTGTTTGGTGAGTTGTTGCGTGCGGGCACATCAGCAGGCAGTGCACATGCCTCGAGAGTGACAGTAGACACAGGAGGAGGGTTACAGTTGGTGGGCGGGGCTCTTTCGAGCGTATCCCATGGTCTTAGAGTTGATGGGCGTGGTCCTGTTGTGCATATCCCATGATCTTACAGTTGGTGGGCGGGATTCTCTTAGAGTTGGCGGGCGTGGCTCTGTGAGTTGGTGGCCATGGCTCTGTCTTGCTTGCGCTCTCTGTCTTGCATACGCTTAGTGAATTATATATATAGATTAAAAAGTTCTGAAGATCTGAAATGGTGTACAGGCACCAAGGTTAGGTGGGTTAACATTTGATTTCCTCAGTGAAGGTTTGGCACTTTTAAATCCCTTGATGGTTTGGAGGTTTGTCTTTCAATAAACATTTGCTCAGTATTAATAATATGTTTTTTATTAACTGAGTTTCCCGCTCTGTTATTATTTTAGAGTTACTAATATGGTGCTGTATACAGCTTGATTTTACCATACTAAATTTTAAGAACAAATGTTTAAATGTATAGCCTCATGCCAGGAAGCTTGATGACATACAGTATTAGCTGGTATTGCTGCCTCAAAGATTCAGCATGCTGGACTCAATTATCAGAACTAATCTGTCTGTGTGGAATCTGCATATTCTCCTCACTTCTGTCTCGGATTTTCTCTAACTACTCCAGTTTCCCTCTCAGACGCCAGAGAACGATATATTAGGTTAATTTGGCAGCTGTAAATTGGCCTGCTTTCATCAAGGTTGAGTTGGCCGTAGGGCTTTGTGATAAACTTGTAGCATTGCCACATAAAAAATTATATATTTTTTCCTTCTTTTCTCTATGTAAAATCCTGTTGTCATTTAAAAAATACAGAAGATAAGATAGGCGGGTTGAATAGAGAGGACCTTTTGGGAGGTACAGGGCTGTTATTTACAATTTCCAGGAGTGCCATGGAAACAGACACACTATTTAAATAGAGGCGGGAAAAGGCAGGAAGAAAAAAAGAAAAGACAGCCTGAGTTTTATGGCGAAGGAGGAAAGGACATAACCATTCTAAGTCCAGGAGAAAGATTTGTTTTCGGGGAGCACCACAAGTCAACTGCAGTCTGGGGTGGCCACCTCGAAGTTTCCAGATACACTGAAGATACCAGGAAAAGGATCGAAAACAGTGTGAGCGGTAAATCTTTTTTATTCTGGGATTGGCATGCCTGATGAACTGGACTATGGAGCAATAGTAAAACGAGAAAAACACTAAATCAAAAGGACGGAGGGGAAAGTCTTGGAAATATAATTTCATGCTTTTTGTTCATATATATATATTGGAAGTGGGGGTGTTTTAAAAGTGTATTAATTATAGTTTGTTGTTTTTGCATTTTTTTTTTCCCTGTGTGGGTTTGTTAATATTGTTTTTATTATTATAAATCACCTTTCGGCGCTCTGGGAAGGGGTTAAAGACAGTTTGAGGTTGTCCTGCAATCTTCAGTTAAACTTAGTAAAGTGTAGCAGAAAAAATCGCTACTGAGTTGGGTTAAGCAAAACATAGGATGTTATGTTAAACTTGTGCTGTTTATTTATTGTGATATATACATCACACAAATGCCACAAATATTAAGACATATTTTACATTGGCATGTTAGATTTCCTAATTATGCATCACTCTAAATATTACAAAAGGGTTGTTTGTATTTACCTTTAATATTCTGGAACATAATTCAAAGCAGGACAGATAAAGAGCTTTTCAATACCTTTTAACAATGTCAGTTCAGGCTGTTCACTTATGCCTGTAATTAAGTTGTTCATCACTTACTGTATCTGCTGCTTTTACACCTTATAACTTAAGAAAAATCTTTTAGATCTTTTCCTCACAGAAATCATTGAAATTTGATATTGTATTACCTGCTGTGAGAGCTCTCCATTTAAGGTAAACATCTGGAAAGGCAGAACTACTGTATGATGAGATCTATCCATTATCCAACCCACTATATCCTATCTACAGGGTCACGGGGGCCTGCTGGAGCCAATCCCAGCCAACACAGGGCACAAGGCAGGAAACAAACCCCGGGCAGGGCGCCAGCCCACTGCAGGGCACGGACACACACACACACACACACACCAAGCACACACTAGGGACAATTTAGGACCACCCAATGCATCTAACCTGCATGTCTTTGGACTGTGGGAGGAAACCGGAGTACCCAGAGGAAACCCACGCAGACATGGGGAGACATGTAGTGTAACATGTTTCCTAACTGCAAGGCAGCAGCGCTACCCACTGCACCACCCATGATGAGATCTATACAGTTTATTCCAAAAGTGTACAAAAATCAACTTTCACTTTCTCTGTTTATGGTTCAGATGTTATGAAACACAATTTCTGCAATAGACAACAATGCAATGTATTTATAACATAAGGATTTGAGAAGAGGAGAAATGACAAGGTTGCGCAGTGGTAGTGCTGCTGCCTCGCAGTTAGGAGACCCGTGTTCGCTTCCCAGGTCCTCCCTGCGTGGAGTCTGCATGTTCTCCCTGTGTTTGTGTGGGTTTCCTCCGGGCGCTCTGGTTTCCTCCCACAGTCCAAAGACATCCTGGTTAGGTGGATTGGTGATTCTAAATTGGCCCTAGTGTGTGCTTGGTTTGTTTGTGTGTGTCCTGCAGTGGTTTGGCACCCTGCCCAGGATTGGTTCCTGCCCTGTGTTGGCTGGGATTGGCTCCAGCAGAGCCCCATGACCTTGTGTTGTGGAATGGGGATTTTTGGTCTTTATTTCCAAGTTCATGCAAATACTAAATTCAGCTGTTAAGGTTACTTTATCATAGTTTACCATTATGTCTTATAAACTGTTTGTAAATTAAACTATGAATAATGACAATGACCCAGGTGGTTTGCAAATTAGTATTAAAATTGCCTTGATTGTTGTTTAATATCCTTCTAATGAGCTATTTTTGAAAAACAGAAACTAAAAAATGATCTTAAAATGATCCAGAATTCATGTGTGGAAAATATATTTATATATGAATAAAGGCAGCAAAAGCTGTATTTCAAGTTATACTAAATGTTTAATGGTGAAACATGTTGTGAGATGTTATCAAATCTATATAATAGAAGAAATCTAAACATGCAGCAATGAAAAAATATTTGTGAAAGGGGCTTAAGGAAACAAACCTGTTACATGATAAGTATTATAGCTAACTTCATGAAGTTCTTCATAATCCAGATTAGAAGAGATGTTCACATCTTGTGTTTTACTTGAAGGCCAGAACATTAGAGCAAATAAGCAACTTTGGACAAGAGCACAAAGCAATACAGGAGACATTTTGAAGTCTATCTTGACCTGAAGATCATGGGCTGCTGCAAAAGTAGAAAAGAGCAAAAATAAAACACTACACATAATCGTGATGAGGTAGTCTATGAGCAACAGATCCTTGCACAAGTAAAAAAGGTTAAATGCGCGAAATCTTAAAATACTGAAGTTGCCTCTATCATTTAAGAAAATAGAGAAATGCCTGAATCTAATATCATGAATAAGTCCATTATTATTGTACATGAATGTAAGATGACCATCAAAATGAATATAAAGCCATATAACTGGGAAGTGTGATTAACAACATCTAACATCCAGTATACAGTATTAGTAAGACAAGAGTAAGGTTTCTAATTTCAAAGTGCTGTTTAACTTGAAGATAAAGAGCATATCATCAATTAACTCTATTAACATCTTTCTTAAAGTGCTGAGCTACTAACACATACATGAGAAACTTGTTATTACTCTAGTGAAAAGCTTGATAGTAATAGATAAATATGCAAAAAGACTTTCCAAAGATCTAATTTAGAGAGCAAGTCAACATGAAAACTAAAGCAAAACTAGCACGAAAAAAGAAATAGTCAAAACTAAGAATGTTGATGAAAATTTGAAGCTGTGTTCCAAGTCCATTATCCTAGTTCTATATAAGGTTACAGAGTTTTACTGTTTTTTTTAGTTTGAATCCAAAGGAAGGATGAGGAAAATTGGACACTACAATCTTTTCAAGCATATGGGTGTGTGATGCCCTGTACAATGGCACCTTTACACTTAGCATGGACTGTGGGCATCTGTAGTTGTACCCATGTGAACAGAGTGAGAGGACAGTCACAGACACAAAATCTACTAAAGAAAAATATTAAAGTTAAGAAGCTGTTAATTAATATGTGTGCTGGTTCATAGTCTTGTACCAAGTAATACATTTTCAATAAAATCAGTCTTGTGCACTAACACAATCAAAAAGTAAAATGCATATATAAATATAGATGAAAAAATTGTCTCAGGTTCTTTCACTCTTTATCCTCTTGAAATAACTCATAAATCAGAGACTTCTCTAAGCACCTCAACCGGATATTAATTAGTGCACACCACCAGCTACCGTTACTGCCTCTCCTTTGCAGGAATTTCAGAGGACCTAAACTTTGCAGGCATTACCAAACATCCTTTCTCATCATGGAACTGTCAAAAGTATATAAGGAATCAAACTGAATTTTCTATTGCAACTGTAGTGTCTATACTTTAAATGTTCTTATCTGCATTTCAATAATAAATCAGAGGACTTAGCCTCAAATTCTGCATTATCTTCTTCCCCTATTATGGAGTTTGTGAGAAGGTTGCCACATGTCAGCCAATAAAACACAGCACATGAACAGAAAATCTCTCCCTTGTTAGCACTTGTAGTATATTAAATATACTTGCGGGAAATCTGTAGCCAATCCCAGTCAGACAACCCTCCAACCCCTCCAATGGGCTAACGTACCACCAAGTTTGCATCGTTTCATTCAATCTTCTAATTACAACTTCTATGTCTTAGAATCTTAATTACTCACATGTGTTCATGCCCTCATGTGGAATGGATTGATAGTCCTGTCTCGTTACCAAAACCATCTTCAAGGAAAAACTCCCCTGGCTTCTTTCTATGCCCTTAAATGGCTTCATACTAACTGGCATCTCACCTGTCGCTCTTCTAGTGCAGGTGAAAGAGCACCACCAGTGTGTCAGCACATCCTATGGATGTATATACAGCCCAATAGGGCACTTGTGCTCACACACACTCATGCACTACCTCAACGCACAAAGCACACCCATGCAGCTTTCCAACAACATGTGCTGACATCCCATGCTGTACCTGTGCAGCTGTAAGGCATCCTTCACATTCATTCCATGTAGCACCATACTTCTTCCATTCATTGAAGTATGTACAATTTTTTCCTTTTTTTCACACAGAATGGTTAACCAGTACTCCCAGGCTCACGATTTCTACCCAATAAATGAAGAACCCATAATGTGGAATAATAAAACATTTCTTCATGCATATGCGAGTAGACATGGGCCACCACTAACTGGTAATTGGTATGCCATCAAGGCGTATCTGATCCATTGATAGTAAATTCTCAGCAGCAGCAAAGGGAAAGTGAAAATATTATTTACCTTGAAATCCAAAAAAGATGGGTGCGACAAAGGGTGTCTAGGTGAAAAGGTGGAAACCTATAACCTAAGAAACGTAAATGGTGCCAAAACAGGGTGAAAGAAGATGATGTATTAACAAAAACACAGAACTGTAGGTGGCACTAGACTGATGGGACTATATTGCCCGGTATACAGTTCACATGTGGGCCTCATTCTTTAATGGCTCTTCTGCCAGGTGGCACCCAGGACTTTTTTTTACTAATAAATGATTGGATAGCTATTCATTTAAATTATGAAAACAGTTTAAACATCTCAGGATAAATGTTACATTGCATAACTGTTATATTGAATTGACCGAGTTTTCAAAACAAGCGAATGTAAAAGTGATTGTTTCTTTTACTTTATATCATTAAGTGGTGAAAAAGTTCGGGCTCTCAGAAGATCTAATTTTACATGTTTGCGATGACACTGGAACAGAAATCGACGAGGAAGTGTTTGGTGAAATAATCAAGTTAAAGCCAGAAATGTGTTACATTGTGAAAGACGTTGGCGCTGGTAAGTAGAGCCCTCTTGGTGTCCCCACAGTAGAGTCTTGTGTCTATCGGCTTTTACTTATCAATGTACTGCTTCAGCGTTTCAAGGTGATGCATTGTAAGAGGCCTGAAACGCCATTAGTGTATCGCGGCCACAAACTTTTGTGAATACTTGACTGTCAGGCTATTTAATTACAGAATTCTGATGTTTTACTAACGAGTATTAAATGTGTTATTGTTAAAAAAAAAAGGTAGAAACGCTTTGAGTACAATGCCTTTAAAGTATCTGAATTTTATTTTTTGCGTTTATTTAGAATTTCCTTTGGCACACTCATCCCCCAGCTCCTGCACTGACACACTTTCAGTATCTTCAGCAAGCGAACAGGACGCAGGCCCACCAGCAAAGAGGACGCAACTTTCACCTGATAGAGCCACAGATGCTAAAGAGGTATAGCAACAAATTCATTTGTTTAATATGTGTTCATAATATTTTATATGTTGATTATGTGGTTTCTCATTGTAGAGTAGGATCTTTAAGACCTTTACTTTTTGTCAATACCCCTGACTTTTTTTAGCTTGTTAAAAACATTCTAATGAAGAAACCTGGCGGAGAAAAAATAATGCAAGAATACTGGGAAAAAAGAACACTCAGTGACTGCACAAGGAGACAGCTCATCAACATGTTGGTTGCATACATGACAGAAGAACAGGGGTACGACTATATCTTAAGTTACATAAATATATACTTAAATATAATGCCCTGGACAAGTGGGTCAAGAAAATGGATGGATGCATGAATGAGTGGATGTAAAGAAATGTCAGTAGATTAACAGTTCCATTTAAATGTAGTATATTGTATATTTTATCTGGGGTTAGTTTTACAATATTTCTGTTCGAATATAAATTAAAAAATTCTGAAAGTTCTCCTCTTCTGTGGGTACTCAAGTTTTCTTTCCACATGATGTTCATGTTAGATTAATTTCCAGTTATAAATTAGTCTATATTGACATGTCTGAGCATGCCATGTATCCGGTAAACCAGGATAGGCTGATCCCTTGCATTCCCAAATTGGATTTAGTGGGTTTGATAATGAATGGGTAGATTAATGCAATAATGTGTGATCAACTATAAAAATATACTTTTTTTTTAGACGAATTCCAGCAAAAGAAATAAGAGAAAAATATGCTTTAGGGATTGTTACTCTTTTTCCTTCTCTTAAGGATCCCTTTTCCACAAAAGGATATGTAAGTGACCAAAATCTTTTTTTTTTCTTACTGGCATACTGTTTATTATGCTGTAAAAGTTTTAAGAGATGGCATATATAATTGTTTGCTTTTTATTTTATTTTTTAAGGAACATTTTTATGATACAGAGAGTGGTACTGGTTACCTTGCTTGGCGCCTAAAAACAGTGCAGCGCAAGACTTTGTTTCAAAGCAAGGAAGTAAAAGAAAATATAAATGGAGGTCCAAGTTCAGTGAGAGAAATTATTCACCCAGAAGAACAGCTAACTGGAGACAGTTGCAGAGAAGCAGTATCTTTCCTGACTCATTGTTCAGATAAAGTACTCATTTATGAGAAAATGAGAAAAACATTTCAATACCGCCAGCAACTGGTGCATAACCCAGAAAA
Source organism: Polypterus senegalus (assembly GCF_016835505.1). Taxonomy (NCBI): domain Eukaryota; kingdom Metazoa; phylum Chordata; class Cladistia; order Polypteriformes; family Polypteridae; genus Polypterus; species Polypterus senegalus. The sequence goes on along the minus strand of NC_053160.1, from coordinate 113,812,986 downwards.
AATGACATCTGTACTTTCTGTCTTTCCGAAATTTTTGGATACAAAAGGCTTGGTATGTTATAAGTGATACAAATGAAAATAATGAACTGTAGAGTAACTTTTTAAAATTTTACTTATCTATCAGTTTTATACATACTTTGTAGTCAGTTGATTTTTTTTTCTGTGTAACCTTTTATTTTAGTCAGTGTCATCTTAAAAGCATATGGTGTGAAATAATTGTGGTTATATGTATTCTGTTTTAATGTGTTTAAGGTAAATCAGGATTTCAGTCTTTTATTTGGCTCTGACACATCTTCCAAATTGCTTGAGAAGTGGGATACCTGCTTTAAGTTTAAGATTATTAAAGAAGCGAGATCTCTGACAGGTCAGATGGCTGATTTGAATATTCTGCTGAAGTGTGCAGAATCTACCTTTGATTTTGAAGATCACGAATCATCATGATTTTTTGGTGAGTAGATGAATGAATAATGATTAGTGAAATGCTGGGGTGTTGTAGCAAACATCACCCCAACATCTGGAAATTAACCAAAGTATTCATTTTAAACATGTTTAATACCCAGATTGATATACTTGAGCATTCATGTTTTTACTGTGGTATTTTTAAGAAACTAATAGTGTGAATTTTAAAACTCCATAGGTTGGGATGCAGACATGGCCTCAATTTTATTATTAGTCTATCTTTTGCCACCACCGGCTGGAGGAAAAAAAGTGCCAAAAATCACCTCTAGTGGGGCAGTTGACCATATGGTACAGTTTCATAAGGTATTTTCTATTTTTATATTAATGAACTGTAATGCATTATGTCTATTATTAAGTTAAACACTTAATAATTGCTTGTATTTTTTTCTGTCAGTCATGCTGCAGTATTGATGAACACCTCGGCCAAAATGAAGGTCGGCAGCCTTACCTTCTGGCAGTAGGAACAACGAAGGCCAAGATTCATGACTTTTATATTGTCCTGGACAAACAGCTTATACCATGTCAGGCAAGAAGTTCTTTGGGAGCATTCGATGAGCTTTTTAAAGCTCATTTTGTATTCAGTATTTCCTATGATAAGGCCTTAATCAATGTATATACATTCTTGCAAACAAATGTTTACAACATTGATATTGGACATGTGAGGGAATCACCAAGGGTTAAAGAATTAAGAGCAAAAATATTGAATAATTAAACTAATTGATTGCTGTTCAGTCATCATACTGACAAATATGTTAAAGTGTTTTTCATGCTTGTTGTCATATGCAGATAGCAATGCATTAATTAGGCATTTGAAAATAGCTCATGGATATTACCCTGGTAAAAAGTTAAGACTTACTTGTGCTCAAGAAGGATGCTCTCGGATATTTTACTCATATGCCGGATTTAGAAAACATCTCAATGTCGCCCATGTAAATGATACAAGACAATATGTTTACCCTGAAATTACACACCCATTGAATTCTTCTGAAGAAAACCAATGTGTTTGCTCAGAAATTACAAATGTATTTAATTCTCCCGACAAGCATGATGCAAGCATAAACACTAATATTTGTGTAACTGAGACTCCCCCAACTTGTCGCGTTACAAATGACCACCTTAAAGAAATGTGTGCATCCCTAATAGCAAAGCTGCAAGCAAGTGGTACCGCAAATAGTATTATATCATCAGTAGTGGGGGATATGGAAGAATTTGTTAATGAAATGCAATTTAAAATTAAGGACGACAATTTGGCTTCACTTGCATCACATAATATAAATGTATCAGATATAGAATCATCCATTGGAAGTATTGATAACCCCTTCAGTAGTTTAAATTCAGAAAGGAAACGAACAACTGGCTCAAAATGCGGCTGCAAGGCTTCTAACTGGAAGTAGCAGAATCCAACACATTTCACCAATTTTGAAAACCCTTCACTGGCTGCCGGTTAGATTCAGAATCGATTTTAAGATTCTCCTCCTAACCTATAAGGCATTAAACGGTCTAGCCCCCGCCTATTTGAGTGTCTTGCTCCATTGTCACAATCCCCCTCGTGTTCTTAGATCCACAGATCAGCTGCTCCTAACCGTTCCCAAGGCACGTTTTAAAGCTCGTGGTGAAAGGGCTTTCTCCGTCTGTGCACCCAGGCTCTGGAACTCCCTGCCCTTAGTGGTTAGGCAAGCGCTTCAGTCGCCACATTCAAATCTCGCCTAAAAACGCACTTCTTCACATTGGCTTTTAATTCTTAACCTGTTTCATTTTCCACTTGTCTTTTGCTATTTTCTCTATTTTATTTGGTCCCTTGACCTGTTTTTAGTATCTCTGTTTTAATTCTCTCTTAATGTTTATTTTTAATATTTTGCTTTTAGTCCTGCTTGTTGTAACTGTACAGCGCTTTGGTCAGTTGTAATGCTGTGTTTTTAAGCGCTCAACAAATAAATATGGTATGGTATGGTATGGTAAGGTATTTTACTAAAAAGTGGGGAGTAATTGAACCCATTGAAATCTCTCTTGGAGTTAGGTATGATAGCAGACGAAATCCAAGAACAGGTACTTATGATCAGGTTCCTGTAACTGATAAATTTATATATGTTCCAATTTTAGAGTCAATAAGATTTATTTTTAAAAACCCTGACATATGCAGTATGTTTCTTGAAAGCAGAAAAACAAAAGATAACATTTATGCTGACTTCCATGATGGAAGCTACTTTAAGACCCATCCATTGTTCTCTCAAAAGAAAAATGCTTTGCAAATCCAGATATTCTATGATGATTTTGAAACAGCAAATCCTCTGGGTTCTAAACATGGCATACATAAGATTGGCTGCTTATACTTTGTTCTCAGAAATTTCCAACCAAGGTTTAATTCAGCTTTAATGAATATTCACTTGATTTCAATTTTTTCACTCCCAAGATGTTAAAATGTATGGATTTGATCCTTTTTTGAAGCCATTAGTTGATGATATTAAAATTCTTGAAAGTAGTGGATTACAGCTTTCTTTCTCCCAGGAACCAGTGTTTGGGTCCATATCACAGGTCACCAGTGATAATTTAGGGATGCACACAATTCTTGGCTTTGTAGAGTGTTTCAATGCCAGCTATCACTGTCGTCTCTGCTTGACGGACAAGGACCGATGCAAAACTTTGTTCAGTGAAGATGAAAGTGATGTCATCTTACGTGACAAAGATTTGTACAGATTGCATCAAAATGATTTAATGAGGGATCCAGGGTTAAAATCGTTGTTTGGATTGAAAAAATCTTGCCTGCTTAACAGTTTACAGTATTTTCATGTGTGTGATAATTTTGCATTAGATGTAATGCACGACATTCTTGAAGGAGTAGGCCAAGATGAAATTAAATTGCTTTTTTTGTACCTTACTGAAAACATTATTTCTACAGATGATCTGCATTGTAGAGTTTACTCTTTTAATTATGGCTATTTGGAGGAGAAATAGGCCCACAAGACTAAATTTGGAACAGACTGGTAATAATATTGGCCTAAATGCCATTCAGACATTTTGCCTTATAAGAAACATTCCACTTATGTTTGGTGATGTAGTCAGAGAGGAAAATAAACACTGGCATCTATTGCTGCTCTTGTTGCAAATTATAAACATTGTTTTTTCTCCTTGTATTACTGAGGGTATGACCATTCATCTTAAACATTTAATAATAGAACATCATAAACATTTCAAAGTGCTGTTTCCTGAAAAAACATTACTTCCAAAACATCATAATATGATACATTATCCCTCATCCATTCGAAAAATTGGTCCGCTGTTACATGTCTGGTGTATGAGATGTGAAGCTAAGCACAGATTTTTCAAAAACACTGTTAAGAATTTTAAGAACCTAACCAAATCACTTGCCAAAAAGCATCAGATGGCAATTGCATATCATTGGGAGTCTTCACCACTGAAACAAATTGAATATGGTCCTGTTAGGACAGTCTTACTCAGTGAATTCTTAGACTGTGAAAATTTAGTGCAGACATTGCAATGTAGTCTACACAGTGAGGTTAACTGTGCAGAATGGATTAACTACTGTGGTGTTGAGTATAAGGTAGGGCTGATGGTGTGCAATAAAATTGAAGATGACATTCCTATCTTTAGCAAAATATTGTTTATAATTCTTAAAGATAAAAAGTGTTATTTAATTACAGTTGAATTTGATACAGTTTGCTTTGTTGAACATCTTCACAGTTTTAGTGTGCAGGAAAGAGCTTTGAAAGATATCCAAGTAGTGGAAGTGGAACATTTAAAATACTACAAACCATTTGACCTCCAGGCAACTTATGGAGGTGAAGATAATTGTTTTTATATTGTGACATCCTGTTGCTTAATTTGAACAGCTGATTGTGTCCAGGGTCTTTGAAAAGATACTGAGGATTTCTAAATGAAGTAGCTGCTTAAAAACAGAACATATATTTCTAAATTTACTTGCAGAATATCTACATTTTCCTAGCACTTTTTAATATTAACATTTTTTGTAACTATACAGGAAATGGAATGACAGTGTTAGACTTTAAGGCTGTTCACTGTTAGTGAAGCAATGCAGTTAAAGTAAATGATCAGTACATGGGGGTGAGAGTGAGTAATGAACAAGACCATCAGGCCCCATTAAACTTTTTCAGGAAAAAAATGTTCTGGCTTTTAGTCAATATTGGTTTCTAGACATTTATTAGGCCGTACCTCATGACTGAGAGAAGGCTGAGTAATTAGGCCAAGATGTCTCAGCAGTATCACTTCTTTTATAAATATAAATACATTATAACAACACTAAATGATCCTGTGCATACTGAAGCAACATAGTTGTGTTACATATTTGTATAAAGTTTTGGAATACCTGATATAATTTAGAAATTACTTTGTATAATGTCTAAATTATTGTCAATCGTTTGTCTATGTTCTATATAGAAATTGTTAGTTTGTTCATGATATGACATTTCAGAGTTAATTTCTGCATGTTAAAAATACATTGATTGGTTTAATATTACTGTACATAATTGGGATAGTTAATTTTTTTTGAGGAAATAATAAGGGATATTGATGGTTGTTAATGTGTAACTTACATCTTTAGTTAATGTTTCAAGTAAGAAAAGAGCGATAGTGTGAATAAAAACTGTTATGGTGTAGGCCTTTTTTTTACTCTTTCAGTAGTTGCTGTGAAAACAATTATTCTATGCACCAACAAATTAGACAAAGCTAGTAAAAGCATAACTGTTTTGATACAAGTAAAAACTAAAAAAAAAAAAAAACTCACAAAACTGTACAAACTTGTTATAGCTTTTGTTGTATAATTCCTAGTCCAGTGTTGACATTATTGATGGAAATAGCTTGTTTTGTTAAGTACATTGTTATTGTATTTTATCTTGTACATATGTAAATATTGTAAATAGGATGGTGGTCATATAATATTTTGTTAAATAAAAGGTGTGAAGTAAAAATGTCTCTAGTGTGGTGAAATGTGTTAAGATTAAGAAATTTTCTTGCTTACATATACAAATAAAGTATATCACTCATCAGTTCTCCTGGAATATGTGATTTTGAAAATAGATCATTATTTATTCAGATATATAAAATAGTGTCCTCTCTATCATCATTTTTCCTAGTACTACAGATATTTAAGGCAACTATTAAATGTTTTTCTACACTAGAGTGAAATATGTAGCACCTACAAATATTAATGCCACACTAAATAGTGTAATTTCTTAACTTGGTAAGTAAATAGATTTACTATAAAAGATTGCTATTTCTACACTGCACAGTGTTCAAAAAGATACACTTTAATGGTGTGGAAAATGGTACTATTTCTAAAGTGTTAATTTTACACTTTCCAGTGTGGCGCCAAATGTACACTGGAAAAGTGTAAAATTTTACACCCATAGTGTTGATTTAACACTGACTGATTTGCTGTGCAGGTCATACGTGAGACTTAGTAATTACCAAAGGACTTAAAGTTGATGTGAAGCAGATCATTGATATTGGTCTATCAGACCATTATTTTCTATTAATTAATATAGAAATAATGATAGAAAACACTCTAAATTCTCTAATTCTAAAGTGAGAGCTGCTGTTGACATAGTTGCACCTGAAAAGACAGTTAAAAAATCTTCTAGCATTGTTATACCATAGAAGACCCAAAGAGTGTCTGATTTAAAAAGAACATGTCGTAGAGCTGAGTGTAAATGGAGGAAAACTAAACTGATTATCAACTATGAGATATTGAAGGTTAAAATAACAGAATACAATAACACAGTCCATCGTGAGAGGCGCTGCTATTTCTCTAAGATTATAAATAACAATGCTAGTAATCCCAGAGTCTTATTTTCTACGATTGATCGTCTGCCAAACCCAGGTAACACAAAGGAATGCCTCCAAAATTCTTACAGTGAAACCTGTGAGGCTATTGCTGTATTTTTCAATCAAAAAATCAATGATATTAGAAATAACATAGTACATCTCCCCAATACTGCGGATCCTCCTAAGCCCCAGTACTCCGTTATAAACAAATTAAATTCTTTCACCAGGATAGATTTACCTGGTTTAGATAGAATAATCTCTCAACTGAAACCCTCCACCTGTGTCCTTGACCCAATACCAACAAGTTTTTCAAAGAAGTATCAGGCGTGCTAATTGATAATATTCTTGGCGTAGTAAATTCGTCATTAAATATGGGGGTCTTCCCATACTGCCTTAAGACTGCTGTAGTTACACCCCTACTCAAGAAAAATAATCTTGACCCTCTGCTTTTAAAAATTTTACACCCATCTCTAACCTGCCCTTCTTAGGTAAAATTCTAGAGAAGGCAGTCATTATGCAGTTAAATGACCACTTCAATAAACATGCTATTCTTGATAAATTTCAGTCAGGTTTTAGAACAAATCACAGCACAGAAACTGCACTTGTTAAAGTAGGAAATGACTTTTGCTGGTAAATGCAGACAGAGGCCATTTATCTGTTCTCATCCTCCTAGATCTGAGTGCATTTGACACCATGGATCACAATATTCATAGAAATTGCCTTAGTCAATGGGTGGCAGGGTCCTAAATTGGTTTGAATCCTACCTGGCAGGGAGAAAATTCTTTGTTAGTTGTGGTAATCACAACTCAAAGACACATGATATCCTATATGGTGTTCAACAAGGCTCTATCCAGGATCCACTGCTCTTCTCAATCTACTGTATATGCTTCCGTTAGGTCAGATTATCTCAGGGCACAACTATGACACACAGCTGTACTTATCAATAGCACCTGATGACACCATCTCTCTCGATTCACTAACACAATGTCTTACTTGTATATCTGAATGGATGAATAGTAATTTTCTCAAGCTAAATAAAGAGAAAACTGAAATTTTAGTGGATGGCAATAATGGATTCAATGAGGTTATCAGAAATAAACTTGATGCATTAGGATTAAAAGTCAAGAAGGAAGTAAAAAACTTAGGGGTAACTGTTGACTGTAACCTGAATTTTAAATAGCATATTCATCAGACCACTAGGACAGCATTTTTTCACTTAAGAAACATAGCAAAAGTTAGACCTCTTATATCATTGAAAGATGCTGATAAATTAATTCACGCTTTTGTTTTCAGTCGACTAGATTACTGTAACACACTCCTCTCAAGACTACCCAAAAAAGACTTAAATCATTTGCATCGAGTGCAGAATGCAGCTGCTAGAATCCTAACTAGGAAAAGAAAATCTGAACACATTTCTCCAGTTTTGATGTCACTACACTGGTTACCTGTGTCTTTCAGAATTGACTTTAAAATTCTGCTTATGGTTTATAAAGCCTTAAATAATCTTGCATCATCTTATATATCAAAATGTCTGACACCCTATATTCCAAATCGTAACCTTAGATCCTCAAATGAGTGTCTCCTTAGAATTCCAAAAGCAAAACTTAAAAGAAGTGGTGAGGCGGCCCTCTGCTGTTATGCACCTAAAATCTGGAATAGCCTGCCAATAGGAATTTGCCAGGCTAAATTGGAGTACTTTAAATCACTGCTGAAAACACATTACTTTAACATGGCCTTCGCATAACTTCACTTTAATTTAATCCTGATACTCTGTATGTTCAATTCATTATAATAAATATTCATGGTGGCTCTAAAATCCATACTACCCCCTACTCTCTCTTCTGTTTCTTTTTCCGGTTTCTTTGTGGTGGCGGCCTGTGTCACCACCACTTACTCAAAGCATCATGATGCTCCAATATTGATGGACTAAAAGCCAGAAGTTTGCATGACCATCATCATAAAGTCATTCCATGAGAACCCTAAATACAAAGAGGACTGTTTCATTTATGTGAGGTAGAATGCCCAGAGGGGACTGGGCGGTCTCATGGTTTGGAATCCCTGCAGATTTTATTTTTTTCTCCAGTTTTTTTTGTTTTTTTCTGTCCTCCCTGGCCATCGGACCTTACTCTTATTCTATGTTAATTAATGTTGACTTATTTTGTTTTCTTACTGTGTATTTTATTTTTCTATTCTTCATTTTGTAAAGCACTTTGAGCTAATTTTTTTTGTATGAAAATGAGCTATATAAATAAATGTTGTTGTTGTTATTGTGTTTGTGGTAATAAAACACTTTACTATGATTACAAAACTGTAGTACTACTATTTTTTGCTCAAATTGATATTTCTGTGCTCCAATTAGATCACAGTCATGCTGGAAGAAAAGGTAGGCTATGTGGTGTAATGGTTAAGACTTTAAATCTTAAACACTGTGGTTGTAAGTTCAAATCCTGCAGCTGATACCGTATGATCATGACTAAGTCGCTTCATGTGCCTGTACTCCAATTTTAAAGACAAAAGGAATGTAACCAGTTGTATCTCAAATGTTCCATACCACATTTGATACCCAAGTGAAAAAAATATACTAAAAAAATACTACAGTATATTAATATTATGCAACAGTTTTTAAAACTATAACAAAAATATAGTTTCTTCAAGTGCATAATTTTCAAACACGTTTCATTTGCAATTTTGTACACTTAACACTAAAATTACCAGAGCCTACGAGAAAAATCGTAAATCTGGCCCACCTGAAATCCGTTCGCACCTCTCCAACAGCGTCTTTTGTCCCATAAATGTGCCGATTAAGACAAGCAGGAAGCAGCCTGCTGTTCCAGGCTAAAAGCTAAAAGTTACCTTTTTTCAGCTTTATTCTCTCAATCACACTCTAACAAAGCTGCGGCTGCACGGTTGTCAGTGCATCTCGTACCGGCAATCCACGAACCCGTTGGTGGACACCTATGGTTCGAGAGGCCGTCAAGTTGAAGAAAGAGTCCTGTCAGGTCTGGTTAACCAGCGGGACTCCAGAGGCAGCTGAGGAGTACCGGCGAGCCAAGCATGTGGCGGCATCAGTTGTTGCAGAGGCAAAAGGAAAAGAGGGGAGCTGGTTCGATTATCTCAGAATCTCGTCCCTGCTATCTGCTGATGATGTGGTGCTTTTGGCTTCATCGGACAGTGACCTCCAGCTCTCACTGGAGCGGTTCGCAGCTGAATGTGAAGAGGTGGTGAGTCAGCACCTCTTAATCTGAAGCCATGGTCCTTTGACAGAAAAGGGTGGAAGGCTCTCTCCGGGTTGGGAACACATTACTGCCTCAAGTGGAGGAGTTCATATATCTCGGGGTCTTGTTCACGAGTGAGGGAAGAATGGAGCGGGAGGATGACAGACGGATCGGTGCACCATCCGCAGTAATGCGGGCTCTGCAACGGTCCATCGTGGTGAAGAAAGAGCTGAGCCAAAAGGTGAGGCTGTCGATTTACCAGTCGATCTACGTTCCTACCCTCACCTATGGCCACAAGCTTTGGGTAGTGACCGAAAGAGCAAGATCGCGGATAGAAGCGGCCAAAATGAGTTTTCTCTGCAGGGTTGCTGGACTTTACCTTAGAGAAAGGGTGATGAGTTCAGTTATCCAGGAGATACTGGGAGTAGAGCTGCTGCTCCTCCACATTGTCAGTTGAGGTGGTTTGGGCATCTGGTCAGGATGACCCCTGGGTGCCTCCCTGGGGTGTTCCGGGCATGTCCCACTGGGAGAAGGCCACAGGGCAGACCTAGGACACGGTGGAGGGATTATAGCTTCCCAGCTGGCCTGGGAACGCCTCGCGGTTCCCCCAGAGGAGCTGGAGGAGGTGGTTGAGGAGAGGTAGGTCTGGGCTTCCCTGCTTAGGCTGCTGCCCCTGCGACCCGACCTCGGATAAGCGGTGGACAATGGATAGATGGATGGATATATTATAACTGTAAATGATCCTTAGTGTACTTAAGATATACTTAAATATACATGGTCACAAGTATATTTTGGTGTATTTTCTGTGTACTTTATAATAGTATATTATAAATGTGAACTGGCTATAGGATACTTAAGTATAATTGAACCTAAATATGATTGTTGACATGTACAGTTTGGTGTAATTGTTGTATACTTAATGTATTATAAATGTAAATTTTATTTTGTGTACTTAAGCATAGTAGTTCACAAGAGTGTTGAATATTTTGTGTAAGATAGAATTTAAATACTTTACCATATATACTTGTAGATAAGTTGGGAGTTAATTTTAATGTATAATTTCTGGTATTTTATAATGTCGGTCATATAAGTCAAATGCGGAAAACTCAGACTATTGCTGCAAGAGATTATGATATGCTAATGCCCAACTGATAGAGTAACCACGGAGCACACTGCCTTTTTTTGTATGTTGGTGCGGCAATGCACTATATGAACGCATGCTCCTAACCTCTCTCTCTCTCTCTATTGTGCCAACGTAATGGTAATACCCAAAATATTCCAAAGTGATGTTCGCACTGTTTTATGTTTTTTTCGTATCTTACACCCTCATACACCTTTATCGTAAGAGCATTCCTTATCTATGATGGAGTGTTCGATCAGAAGAAAATATGACGCTGGTTTTAAATTAAACGTCATTGAAGTAGCAAAAGAAATTGGTAACTGTGCTGCTGCAACAAACTTCCATGCGCCTGAGAAACTGTTGCGAGATTGAAGGAGGCAAAAAAATTTAAGCATCATATTTTTGAATGGGCGCATAAGTCGGGGTCTAATTTTATGATCGATTTTTCGGGTTTTAAGACCAGACTTATACCTGAGTATATACAGTATTTTAAATATGTTAAGCTATATTTATTAAGAATTATACTAGTTTCATTTTAGAAAATAAGTTTAAAGATTCTTTTAAAAGTAATTTTAAAGTGTCACAAGAAAACTTAAAAAAAATGAATGTGCTTCTCATAAATTAATTTTTTCATTATTATCACACTATATGGTGCAATAATTAATAATTTTGTTTCAATTTGATATGGACTAAACAAATTGTTTAAACAGCAAATAAGCTAGGGACTTGAACTGGGCCAACTTACCAGCAAAATGGGCCACTGAAAATGTTAAGTGAAACAAACATTTCTGATAAACCGAAGAGTAACTACATTTTAAAAATATGGGATTTTTTATTCACATCAATATTAAAACCATTCAGTTGCCTGGATCTTACAGGTGCATTTATTCATTTTTATAATTTTTTGACACTTCTGGACCTCAGGCATTTTTACTGAGAAGCGAAATGTTTTACTGACTCCCTGAAAGGAGCAGTTTTACACTCACTCTACTTAGTGAAACACACATGGAGTTTTTGCGCTGATGTGGTGGGGGGGTGTATTTCCTCCATGGAGTTTTTGCACTTAAATGGACAGTAGACAACCCTGACTGCACCTGTCACTATCCAATTTGGACTGGAAACCTGATTTGAACCACGCAACAACAAAAGATGCAGAAAAACATCCTTGGATATTCCTGGAAGTTTTCAGAGGCTAGAAATGCCTCTTTATACTCAAAACCAACCACATATCTCACTGTCATAAAAGGTCTCATCCAGCTATTGTTGGTGCAAAAGTTTGAAAACTCAAGCTGGGTTTCTGATTTACAGTACATCGAGAAGGCTTGCTTTTTAAAAATCAGTAGCATATTTTTTAAAAGAACAAAGACGAAGAATAATCAGTGGAGCATGAAAGAGTTTCATTTAGTGTGTACAAATACCAATCAAGCCATAAATACTTGGGGAAAACTTTGAAAACTCATGCAGACCCTGGCACTATAAGGTATGATTAATGACTCTTCATTACCTGCAGAAGCCGGCATAAACGAAGATTCGCCAGTGGCCTCACCAGCACAGAGAGCTCGGAGGCGAAAGTGCGTGTCACCAAATGGTGGAAGTGGCCACTGAAATAATTAAATGCTTAATTCATAATGAAAAAATTTAAGCCATGTTAAGTGTATCTTTTACAGTTATTATTGCCTGGATATCTACATAACAGAGACAACAATTTACATCTGCATATCAACAATCAGAGTAAGTACCACTTTATGCAATTGTTGCCAATTTTGGCAGCATCACACTATTAGAAAAGCCCTCTTTGGTGTTGTTTTTCAGATACATATGAGAAGGCTCATGACTACTTGCTGCAGTCAGAAAATGGATCCAGCTCAAACACAGACCCAGGAAGCACAAAGAAGAGAGAATTTGAGACATAAAATTTCACAAAACTCATATCTATTGGTCATCTGTGATATATTGTTTTGTGTTAACCAGAACATCTTACTTTAGACCAAATAAGAAGTACAATGCTGATGAAGATGATACCAGCAGCCTCACAACCACCGATATTTAATAAAAGTTTGATATCTTGTCTGTTTTAACTATTAAGTACTAAATGGTTAATGTGATATGTTTAATTTCTGTGTTTTGATTCTGGATAATGCATAACAAAGACAGCACCACAGTCAGTCAGTCAGTCATTATCCAACCTAATGCAGGGTCACGAGGGTCTGCTGGAGCCAATCCCAGACAACACAGGGCACAAGGCAGGAACAAACTCCAGGCAGGGCGCCAGCCCACCGTAGAAGACAGTCACACAAAACCTGCTAACTTGTCATTTTAACAATTTTCTCAGTCGGAGCAGAAAAAAATAGTGTTACCATTGTGTTTGATGCAGCTATTCTCAAAAAAAACATGAAAAGATAAAATAATGGTGTCATCCCTATGAAAATAAACTGATGTATGCGTTCTAGTCCACTCTGTTTGGCCATCAATTAGGCATGACACTCTTTATATTCAAGGTATTTTACCTTTGCTCAGTACACCCTGTATACTCTGTAAACACTCTGTTCAATCATTCAAAAGAAAACATATATAAATGCTGATGTTAGATCACAATATTTAAGTTAGACCCTGCCAAATGTACAGTTGAACTGACTGGTTAGGCTCTTTACAACATGCAAGCATGTGAGTTCTGGGAGAACTATTGCTCGACCATATATTTTTTCCTCCCAGTATTTCATTAAAGTAGTACGTATTTTTTTTTCAGGGTTAAGCTGCGTTTTATAGACCTCATCACCAAAAATGGCCATTTACCTGAAAAGTAATTCTACACTGACACATGCAAGCACCCTTGGATATTATACCACATTCATGTGCAGTGACAAGATACTTTTACACTTAATGTAATTGCATAACAATGACCACATCAGAAAACATGTCGTGACATTTTGATAATTTCTCATTCAGGGCCAGAACCAGTAGTGCTACCATGAACATAAGTAGCTTGTGACTGATGTAGCCTTTCTCAAAATAAAGATAAAATAATGGTGTCCTCTTTATGGAAATATACTAATGTATGCATTTGAGAAATTTACTTTCACATTAAATCAAAGTTTGTCATATTAATTGCTCAGTTATGTAATGTGGCTTTAACAGGTTGAAGCAGGTCTAGACCATGGGGGATTCCAGCAGAACCTGCCTGATCACAATGCACTTGACAGTAAGTATTGTGTATACATAACATATAGGTGATAGAGTAACATTCTACTAGTACTTTTATAATTTTTGATATAACCCTTTTTCCATTACAGGTTACTTCAGAACCACAATGAGAGTGATGAGGAAGATACAGAAGGAGCTTACCATCAGACTCTTTAACATCACACAGTAGCTGTGCAAAATAAAAATGTGCAAAAAAAATACAATCTTATTAATATAATTACTACTTTTATTATTCATATTTTATATTGTACATAAGACTGAAGTCAGCAATAAACATTTTTCTAGAAAGAAGTGACATTTTTATTTGAGATGGTTTTCAGTTTAGTTGAGCTTAATAAATGAACATTTTTCAAGAAAAGTGTTAGACATGTTATCTTGACATTTGAATAAATTTGTGTTATTGTGTTTTTGTTCTGTTTTGGGGCTGAAGCCTTTGGTTTATTATAAATAAATGCAGCAAATATTATAAAATAAAGGTTGACTTTCATTCAATTTAAATTTGTGCATTTTTTATATGTACCGATTTCATCATGTAATATATTTTACCAAATTGAAATTGTTAGTGTATTAATAATATAAAAATGATTACATTAACAGATTATACAGTATATTTTAGCATGTTTGGAATACAATAAACATGTAGTTTTAGCTATATTTTAAGACACTACCAAAGTTTGTTTATAATGTACTAACAATTACATTATAAATGTATTTTTTCAATTATTTCAAAGACATTTATCATTCACTTAAATATAATTATAGAGGTCTTGTAATAGGAAAAAAGTATTTAAAATTTATTGTAAGTATATAACTTTTATGATAATGTACAATCAAAGTTCCATTTTAATGTACTATTTTGCAAATTTAAACTTAATACTATGCCAAAACACTAATATTTTAAATGTATTTGTCAGCTATTCCAAATACATTTATTAGCAAAATAAAATATAATTAATAGTGCACTTGTAAGAGATAAAAAGTATATTTTAAATATATTGTAAGAATGTGCAGATTTTTTAAAAGTACATATAAAGCAATTCAATTTAATTATACTGAAGTATACTTAAAATAGTCCCACTTTTAAGTACATTTAAAACAAAGTTGATATTTGTGTACAATTTTGGTAAAATTTAAATACATTTAGCACAAAATTAGTTTTTCCAATTTAACACATTTAAAGATGCTTATTAGTCCTGGCCCAGGTTTATTTTTTTGTACTTTAGCACAATAGCATTTAGTTCACATCAGTCCAATAATAAGTAAAAAATATCAAGTCTTAAAAGAGATTAAAACAAGACTAGAAGAGAACTTATAAAATATAACATGCTTTTCAAAGCAAATTCTCAATTTTGTCTTTTTTAACCTCAGTTGTATCTTGTATCTCCTTTTTGTCTAAGCTGTTTCTTCTAAGGAATTTTAGGAGAAACATCTCAGACAGTTGATTCTTAAATAAAACATAAATCTCTTTTAAGTCTCACAACCATTAAAGATCAACCTTTGAGCAGTAAAATGTTCCTGGCTCAACCCACCACAGGTTTTAAAAAGCAAATAGTATACTTTTTTTTCACACTAGCACATCACATTTGAATTAAAATGAATTGTAACCTGTGTTTTAGACACAATGGAAGAGTTGTCAGAGTTAAAATTATTTTTGATTTGAATTTTAATATTGAACGTTTCAGACTTATTTGATGGCAGTGAAAGCCTTTTTGGACAGCAAATTATCATTAATTATTTTTTTTATTACATTTTTCTGGTAACAGGTAAGTGGTTAATCAGTATGTACCGTACAACACCAAAAGAAAGCAGATTTTCTTAATTATGAGAAATGATGAGATGGATAATAATTGCAAAAGAGCTGTATTATTATAGACACAAACATTAAGGCAAACCAGTGAACCACACTAGGAAAACGTACAATAATCCGTGTAGAAATGAAAACACTGATATCAAGATAACATCATAATATCTGCTTCAAAATGTTAATTTAGCTTAATATTTTAAATGGAAGTATCTCACTTGATGTGTTTCAAATGGCAAAGGTAATTATGACAAAGTCAAAATTATAAGAGGTAATCACCAAACCTAAATCCATGCTAATTATCTGCAGTTAAGCTTAAATCATGTACCTGCAGTATGTGATTTATGAACTACATGTCAAAGTAATCAAAGGAAGCTTAAGTAGAGTTACATCATGATGACAGATGTATATATTAAAGAATCTCCTTTTTATAATGTATTGTTGAATACATTAAATATTATAACACCCACAACCAGGCATGGAAAAACAACACCAGTACATGTTCGAAGAGTTTAAATTACTGATGAGCTTTTACTAATAGTTTTTCAACTGCACTCACTGTTGTGGCTGTGGAAGACATCAAACCTTTTTAGTCACTTCATTGCCCATCTCAGCTTCAGTGTTATAGCCCTGCAGCCACACTGCTCTTTCGCTCTCATTTCACTCTACTCTCTGGTTCTATCCTTATTACAACCGCACACTGCACTGCTCCATCTCGTCTATATGCTTACCGCTGATGCACAGCGTGCTCTCTTGCAGTCCATCACCAATGCTGAGCAAGAATCCTTACGTTTGAGCACATTTCAACCTCAATCCTGTCTCTTGTGGGTCTTGCACTCTTTTTCCTGGGACCTCCTCTTTTCTTGCTGCCTGAGTTCGCTGAGCTTTTCCATTTGCATAATACACCACTCTTTCAGAAAGCACAGTGTTCAGTAGCTGTTCAGCCACATGGCCCTCAGAATTTACAGTCTGATTTTGGTTTATTTATATGTGTTTTATTATGAGCTACTAGACAACAAATTATTTTTGCTAAAAGATGAAAATTAAAAATTCTGAATTAGTATAACCTGCCCTAATGAGAGGTGTTCATAAGAAATGTAATGATTTACTGCATGAGATAGAGGAGTATTTTATAAACAAGAAGGTTGCATCACAAACTTGACATACTAAAATATATGCTTCAATATAAATGTTTAAAGTTTATATATTCTCAATTGTAACAGAAATTTGTCATTTTTCACCATCTGCTTGGCGCTTATAGACGTCTAAATCCCAAATAAAGGGGCATATTTGTAATCACTAACTATGAAATTATGTAAAACTATGGCCCATATTCTTATATTTTAAATTTGTCATTTGTAAACCTCTGAGAGTTAAAAATTGGTCTAAAAATGAGAGTATTTGGCTATAGATGGCCAAAATAGGAAGGTCCTCTAAAAGCTTCAACATGTTACATAATTAGACCTCAAGATTTATCGGATGGTATGTTACATGTGGGAGTTTTCTCACACCAGTAAGTCAGCAGGCGCCAGAAAAAAAAAAAAAAAACCTTCAAAGTTATTCTTATGAGCACAATGTATGTTTACATTTTTTTACTTATTAAACCATTGTGGACCACCAGGGCATGTACATCTCCCCAAAACCAGACACAGACACACACAGAGACACAAGTTTGCCACACACGTTTATTTCTGCAGTAGAGCACTTTTTCTTTGCTCCCCACAGCACAGTACAACAAAGCACTACAAACAAAGTCCTTCTTTCTTTTCCTTCTTCTTTCGCTTTTCTCCACCTCCACTCCTCTCCGGACAAGCTTTGTCTTTCTCCTCCCAACTCTGGCTCTTCAAATGGAGTGAGGCAGCTCCTTTTATTCAGCCCCTGGTAGTGCTCCAGGTGGTTCACCAGGATTACCTTGAATCACTCCCAGATGTGGTAGAAATCCTCTATAGAGGTCTGCAGCTCTTTTGCCAGCCCCACGGAACCCAACAGGGCTGCACCAAACTCCAGCATCCAGCATGCCCTGTGGGAATCCATGGTGTCACAGCCACCTAGGAGGGCTACCATCTAGCGTCCTCTCTCCCCCAGTCCTTCCATTCCATTGGCGCCGTGGCCGTATGTCACACTAGATTAATGTGAACATACAGTATATTTTATATCGTATGCATATAGTATAAATATATACATACATTATTTATACATACATTATATGGCTAAAAGTTGTGGATATGCCTTCCAAATTATTGAGTTAAGGTGTTTCAGCTACATACAATTAGGCACAAAGGCATGCAGTCTCCATTAACAAACATGAGCAGTAGAATGGATTCTAGTGAACAGCTCAGTGACTTTCAACATGGAACCTTCGTTGGATAATGCCTCTACCATAAGTCAGTATGTGAAACTTTTGCTTTGCTAGGTCCAGGCAATTGCTTTTATTTTAAGGTTGCAATCATCTAGGAGTAACAAAAGCTCAGCCTGTGGTAGACCACACAAACTCAAAGTTTGTGGGCCGCCAAGAGCTAAAGCAAATAGTGCATAAAAAAAAACCTACCCTTTGTTGCAACAATATCTTTTATAGTTTCACCCACAACAGAATTCAAAATTGCTTCTTTAAGAAACATCAGCTTCAGAAGCTTCATGAAATGGATTTCCATTTTCAAGCAGCTGCTCATAAGCTTTAAGTCACTACGTGAAATGCCAACATTAGATGGAATGGTAAAAAGAATCCCTGCATTGGACTGTGACAGTGGAAATGTGTTTGTATGAGCAATAGGTCATGGTTCACCATCTGTAAGTCTTAAGGATAAATCTGAGTTTGGTGGATGCCAGGAGAATGCTACCTTCTGGACTGCATAATGCTTAAAGTTTGGTGGAGGAGGGACAATGATCTGGGGCTGTTTTTAAGAGTTTATGCTAGGCACATTGTTTCCAGTGAAGGGTATTGTTAATGCTATGGCACAAATAGACATTTTAGATGATTTATAACTATAGTTTTGGGAAGGCCCTTTTCAGCTCAAGTATGACTGTGTTGATGTGTACATTGCCACATCCATAAAAACATGGTTTGACAGGTTTGTTATGGAGGAACTCAAGTGGCCTGCACAGTGCCCTGACCTCACCCCTATTAAATATCTTTGCAAGAAACTGGAATACTGATTTCTAGCCAGGTCATCTTGTCCAGCAATAGAACCTGACCTCATTAATGCTGTTCTGGCTGAGTGGGCATAAATTTCCACAGACATACTCTAAAGTCTTGTGAAAAGCCTTTTCAGTAGAGCATAGTTTGCTGTAGCCGCTTGGGTGGGGGTCTGTTAACTCTATATTAATGCAAATCATTTTGTAATGAGATGCTCAACAAGCTCACATAAGTGTGATGATCAGATGTCCACAAACTTTTATTCAAATATGGTGTAATGTTTGTTAGAATGCTGGAATAATATTGCTTTGTGATCCCTCCAATTTCAACTTCAGTGTTTATAAACATATTTAAAACATAAGTACAGCACAATAAATATAAAACATCATGCAATAAAACACAAAAAATCTATATTGTTGATTATTTCACTAATACAAGTGTATGTATAAGGCACAAAAAATGTATTAAGTATACAACTGTACAAACAGCATCTTATGAAAAACCAGTTAAGCAGCTTTACTGTGCTAATTCCGAAAGCCATTCTACAACAAAATGTCAGATGCCCACATCTTCTATGTGACATATAAATGGTAATCTCCTTTAATATCCAGGATTTCCAGCGCAGTTAAAGACTACAGGCCAACAGTTTCTCAGGACAGGTTCCTTCTGTAATCTATAGCCATCAGCAATTCATAATAATTTTGAATATCTCGGTCTAGTCCCAAAACTACCACTGCCCCTTCCTGCTTCCAGAGTCATTTTCTCTTTTTTTGTGCTTCCATAATAGTGAACTTGTTAAATTACTAATATTTTTACTTGAGTTAGATAGATTCTTAACACTAGAATTACCAGAGCCTACGAAAAAACTCGTAATTCCGTCCCACCTTAAATCGCTTCTTAAATCCCTTCACACCTCTCCGCCAGCGCCCTTTGTCTTCTAAATGTGCTGATAAAGAGAAGCTATGAGCAGCCGGCTATTCCATCCCCCCACCAATTTAGAACGTGCATGAACTTCAGCTTGATTGAGTATCTGGGAGTGAAGTGGAGTTTTAGAGTGGAAATAATAGATCGTTGTTTGGAACACACGCATTTCATGTCTGTTCCGTTTCTACAGTAATCTGTGTCAACACATTGTTAAAACAGAAACGTTTTTTATATTCTAGTAGTAGATGACAAAATGTAGGCATAAACTATATAGTGTATGAAGCCTGAAGTCTAAATAGCAAAGAAACATTTTCACAAGAATAACACAATTGCGCTTTTATTCAAAAATATAACTGCAGAAACAAAAAGCCGACTTAACATGCGACATTGACAGCAGCTTATTGTAACTGTCTCCATGGTTCAATAGACTCAGCCCCCGCTCGGGAATCAAGAGGTCACGAGTTTGATCCTGCGCCCCTCCGTTTTGAGAAGTAAACTGCTCTTAGTCTTACTATTTTAGAATAACAGCATACATTTGATTTCAGTCTGTAACAGCCGGTGCAATTTATGATCCTTGTAAAGGTTAGCTTTTTTTTTTTTTATTCACTTTTCATTCTCTCAGTCGTGTTCAGAATCAATCCATACAACCCCATCTGACACGGCTGTTTTCACTAAAGACGCGCTATAGCTCTGCAGTGTACCACGATGCATACTAACTTTTATTGATTATTGTGATTGTTGTATTGATTTATTATTGAGAATTGTGGAGTGCGTGGTGCTTTGTGAGCTTTATTGAAGAATTATTATTAAAGAATCTTCTTGGTGTTTTAAAAGTGTGTCTGGGACGTCTGTCTGGTGGGTTTCACGGGGCAACAGCACCTCAAGTGTCCACAACTGAATACATATAACTACTTTAGACATCCATATAAGTCCATTATTAGACTATACCAAAGAAGGTACACATGGGTTAAAGATATTTTTCTGTAAAAACATTGCAATATTTGGTGGTATTTCATTTTATTTTTTAAAATATTCAACTGCATTCAGACATTTGCAAGTGACATAATGGAAACAGATAAAGAGAAAAGAGATGGATGGAGATCCCATATTAAACCATATTATTGAATGACTTTTGTATGTATTGGAAATGAATTTGTTGCAGCTTAACTAAAGCAACTAAAATGGAGTATGCTCTCCATTTTAAATCTAAATGCTTTTCTTGTAGAGCTATGTAATCAACGGTATGCCAAATCATGCTTAGCTCTTAAAGAATTGTGCTATGTCCTACATCAGAGAATATGACAATATCTCTATATATAATCTTCATTTGGATCTTAATCTTTGTTTTACCGTGAATTAATTAGAAGAAGAAGCACTAGATGGCAGTAGAGAGACAGCTAAAACATAGGCATTGCATTAAGAATCTCCTCCAGGCTTATACTACTGAAGACTGTAGTACTCCAGTCACACCTCAAAACACAGACATTCAAACTAAACAAATTGTTGTGCTTTAAATTAACTAAAGAGATCTTCATTTAGATCTTGATCTTTGTCCACGAATTCCACGCATGCGTAGACCACCTTCCAGTTTAGTACGTTGTTGTTACTCACGGATGTCAACAATATGCCGGAATAACGAAAGGGGTGGTGGACAGTGTTACGCTGGTTAGCTCCTGAGGCCTGGTTAGAGAATGAGATTGCCGAAGATAAAAGGTACGTGCCTACGTAACATATGAATGAAAGAAAGACAGTGGGTAAAATGAATGACAACGTAACAGCATGTTCCAGAAATTATTATTGTTACGTTGTAGCCGGGGAGTGCTGCGCGTCTTACAGTTGTAACGTGGCTTGCTCACATGTCAGTGAAGTGATCCCTATTTATGTTTTAAAGAGCCTGGATACCTATGTGTTCCCCTTTTATAACCATTGCTCAGTGTATATTGCCTTACTCTTTGGATTGCCACAAAGCAACTTACGAGATTGGAGAAAGGCTGAGAAGACATCGTGAGAGGAAACAATAGTGTCGTGAAAACGAGACGGACTGTGAACGGACAGAAGCAGAAATGCTCCTACACCACCACATAATTACTATTCGGACAGTGATTCCGAGTAGGCCGTTCCTATTGAATCAATGTCCAAGGGTTTTCTTTTGTAATTTTGATTCCCTTATAAAAAAATTATAATGCTGTGCGACAAAGGACCCAGTTCACGACTGGCAGCCGTGTTTAAACAGGGAGCCCTTCACAGACAACTTTAACACGCGCAATGTAGTTGGGCGCACATGGCTAGTTACAATATAAATGAGAAACTGCTGTTTTTGAGCTCTGAATATGATGAAGGTGTGATATTTCTCATTAAAATTTAACTGTTTCTTAAATAAGACTGAAGCTTCTGGATTATGGTTGTTTAAGACTTTAGAAATAAGTTAATATTTAAACAGTTAAAAAATTTTGTTTAAGAAAGTTCAATAACAACATTCTGAAACCCAGTGAATGTATTTTATAGTTTTGTAGGGGCTGGAGCTTATCCCAGCATCACTGAATTAAAGGCAATAGTAGAGGCTTCTTCCTACTAATGATGTTGTATAGGTATTTGCAATGCACATGTAGAGGTAAATAGGCACAACACAAATTAAAAGGACAATTAAAGCAAGCCATTTTTATTTTAAACTAAATTAATCAAATATATTTACAAGGATCTCAATTGAGCCAGATGTATAGGTCCCCAGTTACTGAAATACTCATTGTGCTCTTACGAATAGTTATTTATTACTTATTCTTTATTTGTATTTATTATTATATTGTATTTATAGGTATTTTTTTGATCATCTCATTCCTATTTAAGGTATACTAGCCAACCCCGTGGCGTACCATACGCCGCATAATCAGGCCAGTTTTTTAATCATTTTTAAGCACAGGGAGAAAATTTTACATTTGCAAAATCGGTAATGTAATAAATCAGCAAGAAAAGCAACATTGTAACAATGCACAGAACGAACCAACACACAATCGTCCGTGCAGTGTAGCAAGGTGGGAGGGGGGTGTGTACAAAGTGCAGGAGCATCTAAGAAGACGCATGTTTGTCGCGGATGCGAATTGCTGTATGTAGCGTGTACAACACTTTGCCATGCTGCACGCGGTCGTGCGTCGTAACCGAAAACTCATTTTTTAAAGACTGCTCACTTCATTGTGTTTTAACCTCAGTTGTAAAGGAATGTTTTAATGATCCCATGGGATACCCCTTGCAAACAGTTTTACACGCTGCATATGGCGATTCACCTCCGTGAGAAACATGCCTCTATTAACAGTCAACATGTGGGAGGGGGGTGTGTACAAAGGGTAGGGACGAAAACAGTGGGAGCGTATGAGTCGCACTTAGTGGCAATTCCACGGTTTGCAGCCCGAATGGGGTTCAACGGCTTACCCATGCCTAGACACCTGCTCAATCTCATGCATAATTATTTATTGAATGGTAAACACTTCTGGAAAGACACGGTTGTCTAAAACAGGTTAGTGTGAGAATACAACAGTAAGTGAATGAAAAGATGGAACTCTGGAGAGAGCAAAATACAACACAATAGTGAACCCGTGGCATAACAAACGCCGCATAATTATTTATTGATGGTTGAACACTTCTGGAAAGACACAGGGACACCCCTCGCAAACTGTTCTACACGCCGCATACAGCGATACACATCTGCGACAAACAAACTGTTTTACACACTGCATACAGCGAATCACATCCACGACATGATTTTTCCTAGATGGTCCTGTCGCGTCCACCCTCGCACTCGAAGCATACACACTGCCTGCTCATGCGCCCGGTCGCAAGCCGCATCCAGCCTTGTTCTCGAAGCATACACACCGCCTAGTCATGTGTCCGCTCGCAAGAGAAACTCACGGAGAGCCGCCCACCAGCTGCCTGTGTGTGTGCCTCTGTCTGTCTCTGTCGCGGCTTTCTCTTGCGCTGACTCTGTGTGAACCGGTCAGGCACAGAGAAGGTCAGCTGCTGACAGAGCGTCTCGACTGTTGCAGGGCCTGCATTGGTGAAGCAGGTGAGACGGTAATTAAACAGAGGCACAGGGCTTATTGGTTTTTAAAGACTGATTTCTTCATTGTGCTTTAACCTCAGTTTTAAAGGATTGTTTTAAGGATCCCATGGGATACCCCCAAAACCGCTTCACACGCTGCATATGGTGATTCACCTCCGCGAGAAACATGCCTCTATGAACAGTCAACGTAGCTCGGAGGTACATGACATTAACCTGACCTGCACTGCATGTGGCCTCTACGACAGACAAACATAAATGACGCCATTTTTTCTGTGTCGTCGCTTTCGAGTTGGTGGGCGTGGCCCTGCGAGTTGTCGTTGTATCCTATGGTCTTGGAGTTGGTGGGCGTGGCTCCTTCCTGTGTTACGCCATAGGTGTCTCACTTGGTGGCTTGCTTTTCATGGTTGTCTTGCCTTAGTGAATTATATATATAGATTCTTGCATATTCAGATATTTCAGATGGAACCTAAGAAGGATGATACTTAGGGCCCCCAGATGTTCAGAAATTTGGATGGTTAGGAAACCAGTGCATTGTATGCCCCTTCAGCACAAGCACCAATGTGGAATCACCAATTAACCTAAAAAAACATCTTTAGAGTTGTTGGAGGAAAATTGGATTTTTCAAAAAGAAAAGAATTTAGAATGTTCAAACTCCACACAGATATTGACCTAGGATACTGGACCCATGAGGCAGCAGCACAACCCAGACTACTATAGGTTTTATCATAGGCTGAACAACCTAATTCCATTATACAAGCAAATGCCAAAGAAGCATGATGCAAAGTGGACAAGTTTAACATGTAAAACCGTTAAAGCACATAAACTCAACAACGGTCATATTCATTGTGTTACAGTACATAAATATGTTGAATTTTACATGTTGTCAAACATTTACAGCTGCTATATGGTGTAAGAAGAACAAAGCAAGTTCTTTGTTAGTTTTGGCAGGAACAAATTTAGAGTGAAAAATATAGTGGTAAAGGGTCCTTCACAGTGTAAAAAACAGAAGAGAAGAAACTACCTTGGTTTTAATTTTAAAAAGTGGAACAACTAAACATTGTAGGATTATTTGCAACTTTGTGTTTGCCCTTCAATCATCACTCCTTTTTGGGTTTCACTTAATAAATTCAGCAATTTTGGTATACTTTTGTTAGCTTGAACAGTTTTTTACAGTTAAGGTTGCATACATGGGTAGTTTCCACCATGTTAGAAAATAAGAAGAAAATGTAATGTTTAATTAAAAGTGCAGAATTATTCAACTTAGTCATTCTATATTTAATTTCACTTAAGGCTGCAAGCCTTCTGAAACTTTCTGAAGTAGATTGTTTCTTAGTATGCGTCACAACAAAGAATAACAACAATGAATGCTAAGCACAGAAACTCTAAGCAAATTACAGTATGCTCTTAATCATATTTGTTTTATTGTGTTTTATAAAAATTTAAGAAAAAAATATACTTCTTATCAAATTCACTTTGCTGTAAGAGCTTTCTATTGTGAAGCTGAAAATGTGGGTTGTATGATAAACAACTTCAATTATATTATAAGCAGGCAGTAGCCATAGTTTAAAAATTAAAATGCATGTGGCTGGCTTTTTGTAAAATATGTGCTGAGCACAATGAATACTTCTTTAGTTCATTTTGCCATTTATAATGAATCATGTTTTTTTTTCTTACTGTGCTAGTTATAATTATGTTTTATTACAAAGCTGGATGTAAATGCTTCTGACATTATAACATTATGATTATTTATAAATATTTTCAGCCTGACATTTAATCCTTGCATGCTTTCTTTTATATATCAAGTAAATTTTTCATATAATATTTGGCTCTAAAAATGAACAATGAAGAAAGAAAAAACAAGAGCAAAACACAATTCTTGCTTTTCATCTGTGGTAACAAACTGAGGAACTGCAAGATAATTGTAAATCAGTTTGATTTCAGAACAGTGGAATAATTCACATCTAAAATAAAGCCTTTATCACAACATGAGAAAAGACTGCTTGCTACAGAACACACTGGAATTTGGAAAGAAGACACAGTTGAAAAATCAAGAGGAAGACAAAAGCAGTGATCATGGCAGACATCAAAATTCTACTACAAAACTGACACAAAAATGAATGCAGGTATATTTCTGGTAAGTTAACAATTGTACTTAAGGTTACAGAGAGTTAGAAAATATATATCCATGATGACACAATTATGAATACTTAAATTGTTTTATTTGTATAGATTTTGATGGTGGTTTTGAATCCAAACCACCATTATTTGGCGTGTTCTCCTTTTGTTTGTTTTTTCATCTTATTCAAAATGTATAATTTTGCTGTATTATGTTAATTACAGTATGCACAATGGATTCAGAAAGTTTTCAGACTACTTTACTTTTTGCACACTTTACTGTATTTGATTGTAAATTGATAAATTTGTCATTTTTACCTATCTCAAAACCCATAATGACAAAGTGAAAGCATGTTCTCTGAAAGGTCTGCAAGTTTATTAAAAAATTAACAGCTGAAATTGTGTAACAGAAACATGTAAATGCCACAAGGTCAACATGAATACAGTAGAAAGTCATGTTGAATGTCCACTGATGTATTGATGCAGATTTTGTACATGTCCTTTGTGTGATATGTTTTGAGACAGTCTCCAAGCATCTTTCTTTGTGCACTTTTCAGTTGCTTCGACATGAGAGTGTAGAATATCAGTGCCTGACCTGCTTGAGTGGTGCATCCCTTGTGTTACTGCAGACACCCACAGCACAAGCCTTAGCACCTTCCACATTTTCCCTGACACAACAGTTGCCGTATTGTGAACAGTGCCTAATGTCTTGTTTGTTCTTTAACTTGATTGCAATTATTTAGCATTTTTGTCATGCAGCTACTACTGTACCATGGTGAGGCTTCATATGAATGAATTCAACAGGCATTTTATGGTGCTGTATCTTGTATCAGTTTAAATTTTACTGTCAGCATAAAATGAACCATTCACATTGTCATTGCTATCACTATTCGAGCAATGGTTCAGTTTGTTTCTTATAAAACTACCGTTATGGCTTTTGTTTGTCATTATTTTTTTAGTTGGAGGCTCCACGCTAATATTGATGAGTTACACTAGAGACCATAAAGTGTCCGAAAGCAAATATTCATTTTTACAGTATGATGTAGTCTCAACCACAAGATGGCAGCAAAATACTATCCTGAATGTTATTTGGTTTTAAGACTGTAATGCATGTCATTACACGTCACCCTGAGCCTGACTCAGGTTTAACAGTAAGTGCATAGAATTTTGAACCAGAGTCATGCTTGGGATTAAAGCCAAGAAGGCTAAATTTAACAGTGTGTGTAATGTAGTATTTTGACAATTGCAGGTGGAAAAGGGTTTACCTTTGACAAGCACAGAAGATGGCCACTGGATGTGCATGTGTGACAATTCTTTGTTACTCACTAATCACCAATCTACAGTAGTATCTGTATAGAACATCTATTCCCTGTCTTGGACAATCTCAAAAAGTTCCTTTGGTGATTTATTCAAAAATATTTTTAGTGGCTGTTTAATATTAATGGATGCTTTTTTGTACTTACATTTTCTTATATATTTATTTATATATTTAAAAAATGTTTTTTTTAACCCTTTTTATCCTCTTAATCATGAAGAGGATAATGCCCAATGAGGGAAACTGCCCTCACCTCTCTGGTCTATGGGCTAAAAAAGCAGGGTGCTCCTGGAAGGAGGCAACTCATTGGGGAGATGAGCAGCCGCAAGACAGTGCTCTGTGATCATTTCTCATGTTGACTTTGCTTTAACCAATGCATAGTTATACCTTTGTGTTAGTCATAGCACCATCGAGCGCCTGCTATTCTTGTTCTAGCCCTTTTTGCAAGTAAACAAAGTGGCCTGGATGAAACCCCAACATTTCATTTGGGCTCCTGTATTACTACTGGTCAAGAACAGAATGTATAGTGAATAAAGGATGTGAAAGAAATCTAAAGAAGTGAATGCTACAAAAAATTATGAAAAAGTATTCAAAAATAAAAAATATTGAAAAAAAACAAAACACTTTGTGAATTTGGTGTAGTACACTTAGCTCACAAACAAGATTGTTAAAAGTGGAGGCCTCAGCTGAACTACATTGGCCTGATGAACAAAGTTGTTGTTTCTCAGAAGATCAGTAAATTTTGATATTTTGGTAAATTTTGGTAATTTGGATAGTACACTGTCTTGTCATAACCCATACATTAATTGTTGGGGCAACTGTTTAATTTAGAGAAGAGATGTTTATGTTTTGAATTTAAACGCCATGAGTAATAATTTGATGTAAACTATAGTTGTGATGCTCTGTCAGGCTTTTTATAATCTGCTAAATTAAACATGCATAGAAGATGTTTGAGTATCAATTTCCACAGCTATGTGAATACTGAAATTATCCATTAAGGCCACTTAATTATTGTTTGTAGCTAGGGCAGATAAAAGGTTGCTAAATTCAGTTCTAAATAAGACGTCTTGGCTAACATGTCTGTAATTTTATACCAGTCTCATGGTTGATACTTTTTTGATATCTAAAATTAGTAAATCACTTACATTGTTTTAGTCTATTTGCAGCTTATAGTAAAAATAATTACTTCAAGTCTGCCACATTTACGTCACTATGTGCTTGGTTTTTCTTCTGAACACTTCTCTAATTACACAGCACTTATAGGGGTACAGAAAATTGAAAGGAGGGCAATGAACGTAGCATTGCTGTAGAAACCAAGCTCTCTGGAAAGGTTTTTCAGGCCACTTACCAACAATAACCAGCTGAGTGTGGAGTTGAGTGGAAAGGACAAGTCCTGGAATGGTGAAAGGAAGAATGACCAAGTACTTGAGAGAGAAAAAAGGAAAAAGGACACTTTAGCCCTTTCTTTGATGGGCTGCTTTCATGTTGGCAGGTGTACCAAGCCACCATACATGTTTGACAAAGGATTATAATGTATTGTTTTTTTTTTTTTTTTAAAAGGCAAGGTTTTGTTTTCATTCTGTTTATTTTATACTTTTTGCTGTCCTTATGACTATTGCTCTCCATCTGTTTACTTGGTATAGTGACTGGGTTCAAGGATGATATGCTTAGTGTTTTTCAATGTGAACAGGATCAGAGTTCATACACACACAGTATTTATAAAACAACATCAAGATAAAGTGTATAAGCCCACTGAATAATGCAGTAACAATTATAAATAAGCCGTAAAACAAACCTTGGTTAAAATGCAATCAAAATCACAGTAAAACCAAAACTACTTAAAACTATTATTTTGTTTTGTTTTATTATTATTATTTAAAAAAACCTTAGTGTATATATAGGTAATGTGCTACACAAGAATACGTTAATTTGTAAGCAATGCAACCCTGTAAATCAGCACTGAGTCTACATTAGAACACTAGAATAGATTTTATCAATAAGCAATGCAGCTCCGTAAAGCAGTATTCAGCATGACTGAAAACCAGTAAAAAGTGTTTACTTAATAATATCAATCTGTTAATGGTAAAGGATAAGTACGCTTACCAGATCAGTGTAGAACCATATGTTAATAAATGACTAGAAAACTGTAGTCAAAATTATTTTCCTTCCCTCTCAAACATTCCAAGAATGGCTAATCAAGGGAAAAAACGGATTTATCCTGCAAACACACAGCACAATATGTTCACTTCTTGACAAGGTCATCCTAGTAATATTCTTTTATGGATTTCTTTTTCTTCCTTTAGTTTTTGAATCTCCAAAGTAACAATATAATGGAGATGTCATTGAATTTATTTTTGCTGGCTTTTGCAGTTTAATCATCAAGGTGACCGTGGGTATTATGTAACAATTTTAACAAATACAACTATTTATTATTTATTTATTTTCCTAAATGCATGTAACTTAAGATTAAAATAAATGAACAGTACACATTCACAATATTTTAAGAGGACACTCAAAGAAACTAAAGTTTAAAATGTTTACTACCTAACAAATACAGTGAGGCGTTTTGTTAAGAAGCATACTGGTTTGAAAATGAGAATCAGAAAAGCAATATAGATCATCTAGGACTGAATTTTTAGCAGTTCAGAGTTTCTGGCTATAATAAGATATACGCAAAACAAATTAAAATGTAAGATTTTTGGAATTTCAAGTCATTATACAGTATACTGTTCTTTGCACATTTTGAAACTGATTTATTTTTCTTCATATCCTTTTAATGAATACAAACACATTTTGTACATTGATACATATTTAATTAAATAAACTAAAGTAATTTTCCTGAATAAGATACTGTCTAGCACGTTATAAGCATGTTAGCATATGTTATAAGCAGAACTGATTTTATTTACATATGAAGAAGAAAGGACTATGTTCAAGCAATTTATTGGATTCCATTCTGAGATTCAAGTGTTTCACTGAATTCTTTGATACAGTATTTGATTTCTGGACTATTTAATTGTTACTGTGTTTGTCCGACTTTACTGGGGCCTTAAACGTATCTTGAGTCGCTGATATTAAATACATCTACTCCCTTATTATAAGCCCAATAAATTACTGAAAATCTGTTTGGATCGATATTTTGTTTGAAAATTCAAATTATGGTTAGATTAATTGGGGACTGTAAATAAGCCCTTGTCTGTATGAATATGTTGACATACTTGTGAGTGTGCCCTGTGATGGACTAGTGTTCTTTCTAGAGTTGGTTCCCACTTTGTGACCAGTACTACTGGAATATGCTCTGCTCCCCATGAGCCTGCTGTACATATGGAATAAGAAAATGGATTTATGAATTAAAATAAATTAAACCACAATAACACTAGTACTGATCTATACTAATAAAAGGCAAAGCCCTCACTGACTCACTCACTCACTCACTCACTGACTCACTCACTGATTCACTCACTCACTCATCACTAATTCTCCAACTTCCCATGTAGGTAGAAGGCTGAAATTTATTCCTTACAGCTTACTTACAAAAGCTGGGTAGGTTTCATTTCGAAATTCTACGCGTAATGGTCATAACTGGAACATACTTTCGTCCATATATACTGTAATAGAATGCAGCTCGATAGCCATGGGAGGCGGAGTTTCGTATTAAAATATTTAACCAATCACATTTCAGCCGTCATTTGTTGCCAGGCAGAAAGGCTTTCAGAATCTGTTGTGGAGGCACTCTAACACAGAATAAATGTCGATTAACCTATTGCTTCAACCAATCAGATTTTGAGTTGGTGTCAGTAGGGCCCTTTAGCAGGCATACGGCAACGTCACCGTATTCAGACCCATTGATTGGATAGAAGCCGATATGAGGAAGTCTACGACGCCATTGAACGCACCACAAACGCTCCGAGCGAAAGATCGTCGCATGCACTACGGCCAACTCCATGGCAGGATTCTGGACAATATTATTTGCCAGACACAGACCAGATTTCAAGACCATGAAAACCTGATGTTTGTCATGCTCCGCGAGCCCCAAAAGGTTCGGGAATACAAGAAAAATTTCACACATGCAGCCTTCTACACTTTCCACAGAGTGCTTTTTGATCTGTCTCAGCTAAAAACGGAACTGACTGTAATGTATGCTATGGATGATTTTGCAGGAAAATCTCCCACTGATCTCCTTGACTTCCTTCATCAGAAAAATCTGAATGAGAGCATGGGGCGGCTGTTCACATTGGTATATTTGGCGGTGAGCATTCCCGTGTACACTGCTTCTGTCGAGCGGACATTTTCAGCCCTAAAGCGAATTCAAACTTATGCCAGGAATACCATACGGTGGGTTCGCCTTTCACGATTAGCTTCGATGGCGATAGAAAGTGAGGTTTTCATGGAACTGAAGCACTCGGATAATCCGTACAACAGAGTAATTGAACTGTTTTTGAGCAAAGAGAGGACGATGGATTTTGTTTACAAATAATACGAATTTTTGGTGAGTAAAATGTTGCGATTTTCCTAAATGATATTGCACGTTTATGAGTTATTATTGATGTTTTTTATGTGTCTCGCGGCTGTGGCTGCAGTAAAAAGGAAGTTGTTCATCCCTGGTTTGTCTATAAAATAAAGGCATTTATTGTGGCATATATATATATATATATATATATATATATATATATTGTCACGCATGCGCGAGTAGGAGGCCGCGGATGGACCTTGCACTGCTTCGAAAGACGTTCGCCGGTAGGGAGTGGCGGGTACTAACCTTTCTCCTTTGTCTTCCAGGAAAAAAGACGCTCCACCATTGTAACCTTCCCGCAGTACGTCCACTTCCGCCCTTCCTCCGCCATCTTCCTTGACGTCAGCAGTCTCATCCTCCCTCACGGTTCCTTCCCAGCATTCCTCCACTTCCGGCTCCTCCCCTATAAAATGGCCGCAGACGCCTCTGAACGGCGTCTCGCATATGAACTGTTTTGTTTATATCTTTGACCTTTTGTTTGATTATTGTGGAGTGTCCGCAATATACGGGGCCGGAAAACCCCAACCCTTTATACTGTCTGTGCTTTCTTTTACAATATATATAATATATTGTGGAGACTGGCCCGGACACAGACAGGCAGACACGTTCATGTCACCCACAACACATTTATTTACAATCATATATACAAAAGTGCACCACAAATCCCCAAAAGTCCTTGCCACAACAATGCCTTCTTCACCTTCAGGCCGCCTCCTTGCCTCCTCCAGCAAGCTCAGTCCTCTCCGCTCCCGACTCTCGCCCTGAATGAAGGGAGGCAGCCCTTTTTATTATCACCCGGATGTGCTCCAGGTGGGTTCCGGCAATCACACGCCGACACGCCCTTGTGTGGCGGAAGTGCCGGCTACATCCCCGGAAGCACTCCGGGTGTCCCTGCTCTTCTTCCCCAGCACTTCCTGGTGTGGCGGAAGTGCTGAGGTCCAGGGCTCCC
Organism: Polypterus senegalus; assembly: GCF_016835505.1. Lineage (NCBI taxonomy): Eukaryota > Metazoa > Chordata > Cladistia > Polypteriformes > Polypteridae > Polypterus > Polypterus senegalus. The sequence goes on along the minus strand of NC_053160.1, from coordinate 113,780,391 downwards.
AAGGCACGGGAACACCCCCTGGCGGCGACAACGGGCTCCTACAAAGCTCTGTGCCCGTGGCCCCCAAAGCAACCAGGATGGCGGCCCCCATGTGATCCAGGGCACATGTAGACCCTCTTCCGGTCCCTCAAGGCGTTCCAGCTGGGTTGTTGCCCCTGGCATCTCTGACAGTGCCCCACAGCCAGCGAAGACCACTTGGGAGGAGCAGCCCGTCCCGCAAGGGCAGCATAACCCCGAAGCGGGTCCTACTCCTGGGCCGCCGAGGTCCAGCCCTGTTCTCCCAACAGGGATAGGGGCGGAGACGCCACCTGGACACCACCAGTTGGTGTCCTACTGTGCCTTGCACAGGTTGCGCTCCCCCCTCTTACCGATACCCCGGTGCCCACTCGTTCGGCACCCACTCCAAGGTTTCCATGCCCCTTTGGTTGGCGCCACTCGTTCCTTCGTAGCCACAGCCAGCTGTGGCGGCACCCCCTTGCCAGTGGAGAGTCCTCTCGTCAGATGGCCCGTCGCATGAGGGCAGGTTCCCAACGAAGCAGGTCCTACTGCAAGTCCAGGGTCCGGTCCTGCAACAAACAGACAAGGGGGCAGAGCAGCTGCCTGGACACCCTTCCCTGGCGTCCCCTTGTGCCACGCACTGGCAGCGCTCCCCCCTCCGACCAGCACCCCGGCACTTGCCTGTTCGGCACCCCCTCCGTAGGTTCCATGTTCCTCCTGTCGATGTAACAGACGGGACCGCCTTCCGTCCTTTCCTCCCCGCTGACTTCATGGGTTCCCCCTGCCCTTGCAGAGGGCGGCCAGCAACCGGACGTGATCACCCAGCACCATGTCCTCCCATTTCGGAAGAACCGGCATTCTTCCCTCGATTACTCCTTTTCCTCTGGGGCGCCATGACGGTCCAGGTCTGAGCATGGCAAGCGCTCAGATCCGATCCCGTCTGCGTCCCTACAGAGTGCCGGGAGACTGCCACGGGCTCGGAGCGTAGGGCGCTAGGACCCAGGACACTCATTAGCCCCTGTCCTGCCAGCCACTGCATACTCTCCCTCCTCACCTTGCGCACCGTACTCCCTGCCGCGTCAGCTATTGGAGAATTGCCTACTTGATGCCGGTCACTCTTAGTACAGTCACGGCCGTTTTCGGTGAATTCTCCCTTATGCTTTATGGGGTCGGCCATACTCACCCTCCCCGCCGCACCGTACCGGCTCAAGATTCCAGCGTCGCGCCATCTTGTCGCCATCCGCAACCCTTCTATCGGTGCGACCGCCTTCCTCTCCAGTAGTTGCATTTCTGCCCGGAGGGCGCGTAGCACCTGTAATAACCGCTGCTCCGCAGGCTGAAGGCACGCCTCCAGCTCATGCAGAGCAGTCGGCAAAGACAGGAAGTTAGCCGACGGTGAGCTCACCTGTCTGTCATCAACACACGCCAAAGACTTCCTGTGGGCCTCTTCCTTCGGCCCAATCAGGACATTCCTTGGTCCTGCCTCTATACAATCATTGGTGGGCACACAAGACACACCGGCCAATCCCGTGCCTGTCAGCGGGCGGGACTTCCGGTGTGCGGCCATCTTTGCTCTTCTCTTCCTTGTGTGGTGGCCTTTTTGGGTTTTCGTAAGCAACAGCGGCTCCCTTTCCGCAGCTCCCGTAGCTGCTGCCGCTGGAGCCCCGCAAACCGACATGCCCCCGCCACTGACGCGGATCCGGGCAGCCCCTGCTCTGAAAAGAAAACAACATTCGGCCCCACAGGGCCTGTTGTCAACAAGCAGGGAACTTACTTCCTGGATCCCGTCTGCACGAGGAAACATCCCCGGCGTGGCTTCACTGGGCGAAACGGCGTCGCGGGCGCCTCCAGTGCCGGCACGCTCGTCGGAGCCCGCTGCACTTTTGCCCTGGCCGTTGTCTTTCTCCCGCACCAGGTGAGCACCAGTTCTCCGCGATCAGGAGAACGGTCTGCTGGCCGATTCCTTGTCCCGGGGACACGCCACACCCGCGGCACGTGTGTGAGCGCACCTGCTGCACCGGGCCGTCCACAAAATATTTATTTAGGGGTCCCCGTCTTGTACTAGACGGATCGTCCCACGTTGGGCGCCATTGTGGAGACTGGCCTGGACACAGACCCCAACCCTTTATACTGTCTGTGCTTTCTTTTACAATATATATAATATATTGTGGAGACTGGCCCGGACACAGACAGGCAGACACGTTCATGTCACCCACAACACATTTATTTACAATCATATATACACAAAATTGCACCACAAATCCCCAAAAGTCCTGGCCACAACAATGCCTTCTTCACCTCCTTGCCTCCTCCAGCAATCTCAGTCCTCTCCGCTCCCGACTCTCGCCCTGAATGAAGGGAGGCGGCCCCTTTCGTGATCCAGGGCGCACATAGACCCTCTTCTGGTCCTTCAAGGCGTCCCGGCCGGGTCATTGCCCCTGGCATCCCATACATACTGTCAAGTAAACGAAACACACGCCGTGGTGCAACACGAGAGGCTTCGCCTCTAGCGCTGATGTCCGAGGTTCGATTCCCGAGACGGGGTGCAGTGAGTGTGTACCCCTGATGAGCCCAGAATTAGGGCGAAACACGTGCCGCGTATTGTTTGCATTATTTTACAGTAAAACTATTTCAATATATTCAATATATATAAATCAGCGCTTCCCGATTCATTTTACACTCGCACCCCCTTGGTTTGAAAAGAAGTATGAAAAAATATGAGGTTAACGCAGACAAAAAGATCACCAATTGAAGCTTTATGAATAATGGATACTTATAATAATATATATATATATATATAGAGAGAGAGATAGATATATAGATATATAGATTTATATATATAACAGTGACAAAACAATTACATTCATTACATTGACAATCATGTTACGGTATTTTCAAAATGTTTCCTTTTCTTTTTCATTATTTCTTTAACACACTACTTCTCCTCTGCAAAGCGCGGGTATTCTGCTAGTATATATATATATTGTGACAGGCGCCTGGCGTCCATGCCCAGTCGGGACGCCCCTGCACACAGTATTCAGGAGGTACCGCCAGGGGGTGCTGTGTTTGGGACTCCTGAACCCGTGTAGACAACAGCTTCATCACACCTGGAAGTGCCGCCGGATCTTGGTGATCAAACACGTGGAGCACTTCCAGGTGACCTATAAAAGGAAGCCAGCAACCACCACTCATGGGCCAGAGTCGGGTGGAGGAGGACAAGGTTGCAAGGGAGGAGTGGTGGTGCCAGTGACAAAAAGAGTGTTTGTGCTTGTGCTGTACTACTGGTACTACTGTACTACTGGTGTTTGGGACTGTGTTGTGGCTGGGGGAAGTACAGGGAAGACGTGCCCTCCAGCTGAAGATGAATAAAAAATCCTTTTATTTTACACGTGCCTCCCGTGTCCAATCTGTGTTGGGTCAGGCGCTATATAGTGCCTTTTACTATATATATATATATATATATATATACATATATATATATGACAGCAACACTCATAACAGTGACAAAACAATTACATTGATTACATTGACAATCATGTTACATTATTTTCAAAATGTTTCCTTTTCTTTTTCATTACTTCTTTAACACACTACTTCTCCGCTGCAAAGCGCAGGGTATTTTGCTATATATGTTGTGGTAGATAGGGGGTGCTCTCGCTCCCTCGAACCCCTGTCCATGACTCCCAACACCAGGTAAAAGTCCTCAAGTTGACTTTATTTAAATGCCACAGTGCACAAAGCACACTCCCCTCCACTATACTTATATAATCAATCACAATAATAAACCAATCCTCCAGCTCCCAGACGCGTTGCCACCCTTCCACCCAGCTCAGCTCTGGGAGCTCCCACAGTCCTTTTATATCTCCTGACCCGGAAGTGTTCCTAATCCCCAGTCCATGTGATTCTCAATCACTTCCGGGTCAGGTACAAGTTCTTTTCTTTATGGGTGTGGTCCTGGTCAAGACAATCTCCTGAACTCCAAACTGAATGTCAGAATGGGAAAGAAAGGTGATTTAAGCAATTTTGAGCGTGGCATGTTTGTTGGTGCCAGACGGGCCGGTCTGAGTATTTCACAATCTGCTCAGTTACTGGGATTTTCACGCACAACCATTTCTAGGGTTTACAAAAAATGGTGTGAAAAGGGAAAAACATCCAGTATGTGGCAGTCCTGTGGGCGAAAATGCCTTGTTGATGCTAGAGGTCAGAGGAGAATGGGCCGACTGATTCAAGCTGATAGAAGAGCAACTTTGACTGAAATAACCACTCGTTACAACCGAGGTATGCAGCAAAGCATTTGTGAAGCCACAACACGCACAACCTTGAGGCGGATGGGCTACAACAGCAGAAGACCCAACCGGGTACCACTCATCTCTACTACAAATAGGAAAAAGAGGCTACAATTTGCACGAGCTCACCAAAATTGGACAGTTGAAGACTGGAAAAATGTTGCCTGGTCTGATGAGTCTCGATTTCTGCTGAGACATTCAAATGGTAGAGTCAGAATTTGGCGTAAACAGAATGAGAACATGGATCCATCATGCCTTTTTACCACTGTGCAGGCTGGTGGTGGTGGTGTAATGGTGTGGGGGATGTTTTCTTGGCACACTTTAGGCCCCTTAGTGCCAATTAGGCATCATTTAAATGCCACGGGCTACCTGAGCATTGTTTCTGACCATCCCTTCATGACCCCCATGTACCCATCCTCTGATGGCTACTTCCAACAGGATAATGCACCATGTCACAAAGCTTGAATCATTTCAAATTAGTTTCTTGAACATGACAATGAATTCACTGTACTAAAATGGCCCCCACAGTCACCAGATCTCAACCCAATAGAGCATCTTTGGGATGTGGTGGAACGGGAGCTTCGTGCCCTGGATGTGCATCCCACAAATCTCCATCAACTGCAAGATGCGATCCTATCAATATGGGCCAACATTTCTAAAGAATGCTTTCAGCACCTTGTTGAATTAATGCCACGTAGAATTAAGGCAGTTCTGAAGGCGAAAGGGGGTCAAACACCGTATTAGTATGGTGTTCCTAATAATCCTTTAGGTGAGTGTATATATACGTGTGTGTATATGTATATATATATGTTTATATGCGTGTGTGTGTGTATATATATGTTTATATGCGTGTGTGTTTGTGTGTGTGTATATATACAGTGGTGTGAAAAACTATTTGCCCCCTTCCTGATTTCTTATTCTTTTGCATGTTTGTCACACAAAATGTTTCTGATCATCAAACACATTTAACCATTAGTCAAATATAACACAAGTAAACACAAAATGCAGTTTTTAAATGATGGTTTTATTATTTAGGGAGAAAAAAAAACCCAAACCTACATGGCCCTGTGTGAAAAAGTAATTGCCCCCTTGTTAAAAAATAACCTAACTGTGGTGTATCACACCTGAGTTCAATTTCTGTAGCCACCCCCAGGCCTGATTACTGCCACACCTGTTTCAATCAAGAAATCACTTAAATAGGAGCTGCCTGACACAGAGAAGTAGTCCAAAAGCACCTCAAAAGCTAGTCACCATGCCAAGATCCAAAGAAATTCAGGAACAAATGAGAACAGAAGTAATTGAGATCTATCAGTCTGGTAAAGGTCATAAAGCCATTTCTAAAGCTTTGGGACTCCAGCGAACCACAGTGAGAGCCATTATCCACAAATGGCAAAAACATGGAACAGTGGTGAACCTTCCCAGGAGTGGCCGGCCGACCAAAATTACCCCAAGAGCGCAGAGACGACTCATCCAAGATGTCACAAAAGACCTCAGGAAAACGTCTAAAGAACTGCAGGCCTCACTTGCCTCAATTAAGGTCAGTGTTCACGACTCCACCATAAGAAAAAGACTGGGCAAAAACGGCCTGCATGGCAGATTTCCAAGACGCAAGTCACTGTTAAGCAAAAAGAACATTAGGGCTCGTCTCAATTTTGCTAAGAAACATCTCAATGCTTGCCAAGACTTTTGGGAAAATACCTTGTGGACTGATGAGACAAAAGTTGAACTTTTTGGAAGGCAAATGTCCCGTTACATCTGGCGTAAAAGGAACACAGCATTTCAGAAAAGAACATCATACCAACAGTAAAATATGGTGGTGGTAGTGTGATGGTCTGGGGTTGTTTTGCTGCTTCAGGACCTGGAAGGCTTGCTGTGATAGATGGAACCATGAATTCTACTGTCTAACAAAAAATCCTGAAGGAGAATGTCCGCCATCTGTTCGTCAACTCAAGCTGAAGCGATCTTGGGTGCTGCAACAGGACAATGACCCAAAACACACCAGCAAATCCACCTCTGAATGGCTGAAGAAAAACAAAATGAAGACTTTGGAGTGGCCTAGTCAAAGTCCTGACCTGAATCCAATTGAGATGCTATGGCATGACCTTAAAAAGGCGGTTCATGCTAGAAAACCCTCAAATAAAGCTGAATTACAACAATTCTGCAAAGATGAGTGGGCCAAAATTCCTCCAGAGCTGTAAAAGACTCATTGCAAGTTATTGCAAACGCTTGATTGCAGTTATTGCTGCTAAGGGTGGCCCAACCAGTTATTAGGTTCAGGGGGCAATTACTTTTTCACACAGGGCCATGTAGGTTTGGATTTTTTTTCTCCCTAAATAATAAAAATCATCATTTAAAAACTGGATTTTCTGTTTACTTGTGTTATATTTGACTAATGGTTAAACGTGTTTGATGATCAGAAACATTTTGTGTGACAAACATGCAAAAGAATAAGAAATCAGGAAGGGGCAAATAGTTTTTCACACCACTGTAGATATATATATATATATATATATATATATATATATATATTGTGGAAGACTGCCGGCTTCCCAGGCCGGTCCGCACCCCCAGGCCGACAGGAGGAGCTCTCCCGACAGCGGGATCGTGCCCCGAGGTCCAGCAGGGCCTTATGGACTCTGTGGTGTTTATACACAGCCCTGCTGGATACCTTGGGGGCCACCAGGAGTCGCTGTGGGGGGACTTATGGGCTCTGTTGTGCCTTATGACCCGGGAGTACGTCACGGTCACGTGACAGGAAGGTATGGCGTGCTCCCGGGTTGAAGTAATAGACTGATTGCCCTGACCCGGAAGGAATAAGGAACTGTGGACTGCTGGGACAGGAACACCTCCGGGTCAGGGGCTACAAAAGGACCGTGCCTCAGTCCAGACACTGAGCTGTGCTGGGTGGGAGAGGAGCAAAGTGTCTGGGCGAGGAGGAGAGGTTATTGAGTTTATTTGTTGTGAGATTTATGAGTAGTGTGGGAGGTGCTTGGTGCACTGTGAAAAAAGAAAATAAAACGGTCGTAGACTTTTACCTGGTGTTTGGAGTTATACCTGAGGGTTCAAGGGTGCACTACTGCCCCCTACTGCCACAATATATATATATATATATATATGCTAGCAACACTCATGACAATGACAAAACAATTACATTGTCAATCATGTTACGTTATTATTAAAATGTTTCCTTTTATTTTTCATTACTTCTTTAACACACTACTTCTCCACTGCAAAGCACGGGTATTTTGCTAGTCCTTACTATATCCTACTTTTTACATCGTTCACACTAATCCTTTCATCTGTGTAGCCATCCTTTGCCCCTCAGTCCTACACCAAGATTGCAGGCACACATTAAGTATTATCAGCTGGTGATACCTGGCCCAAGCAGAAATTAGAGAAGTTTGGATTGTTCATATGCTCAGCACTTTAACTCTCTGAGTCCTGCAAAACTGTCAGCCTAGCCTTACCTGTTTAATTTGTTATGACTTTCATAATGACAGCTCATTTCATTCACTGCACCTCTAGCCAGCAGTTTATCCACATATCCAGGGAGTTCTCCCACCTCTGCAATAGAAAGGAAATGCATTACATTCGACTTCCTGTCACTGTGTAAAACTGCATAGCCTTTGCTATGACCCCCAAAAACTAAGAACTCTATTATAACTACAGTACTTTAGTGATGCACAATATCTCTTCAACATAACACAATTATTGGACCATTCAGGTGTGAATTAGATAAGACTTTAACAGAAATTACACTTTTTAATGTGAAAAGCTGTATTATGTAGCAATTTAAATATCATTTTAAGTAAAAAGTTTGTTTTATTTTTGTTCCCTATGCAAAATCAATTTGTAATTTTAGGATTTCTCTTTAAAAAGGGGGACCGGAGGGTGTGTTCCAACTATAGAGGGATCACACTCCTCAGCCTCCCTGGAAAAGTCTATTCGGGGGTTCTGGAGAGGAGGGTCCGTCGGATAGTCGAACCTCGGATTCAGGAGGAACAGTGTGGTTTCCGTCCTGGTCGCGGAACAGTGGACCAGCTCTTCACCCTTAGCAGAGTCCTGGAGGGTGCATGGGAGTTTGCCTGACCGGTCTACATGTGTTTTGTGGACTTGGAAAAGGCATTCGACCGTGTCCCTCGGGAATCCTGTGGGGGTGCTCGGGAGTATGGGGTACCGGACCCCCTGATAAGAGCTGTTCGGTCTCTGTACAACCGGTGTCAGAGCTTGGTCCGCATTACCGGCAGTAAGTCAAGCCCGTTTCCAGTGACAGTTGGACTCCGCCAGGGCTGCCCTTTGTCTCCGATTCTGTTCATAACTTTTATGGACAGAATTTCTAGGCGCAGCCAGGGTGTTGAAGGGGTCCAGTTTGGTGGACTCAGGATTGGGTCACTGCTTTTTGCAGATGATGTTGTCCTGTTTGCTTCATCAGCCCGTGATCTTTAGCTCTCTCTGGATCGGTTCGCAGCTGAGTGTGAAGCGGCTGGGATGAGAATCAGCACCTCCAAATCCGAGAGCATGGTCCTCAGCCGGAAAAGGGTGGAGTGCCCTCTCAGGGTTGGGGGAGAGATCCTGCCCCAAGTGGAGGAGTTCAAGTATCTCGGGGTCTTGTTCACGAGTGAGGGAAGAATGGAGCGTGAGATCGACAGGCGGATCGGTGCGGCGTCCGCAGTGATGCGGGCTCTGCATCGGTCTGTCGTGGTGAAAAAGGAGCTGAGCCGTAAGGCAAAGCTCTCAATTTACCAGTCGATCTACGCTCCTACCCTCACCTATGGTCATGAGCTATGGGTAGTGACCGAAAGAACGAGATCGCGAATACAAGCGGCTGAAATGAGTTTCCTCCACAGGGTGTCTGGGCTTTCCCTTAAAGATAGGGTGAGAAGCTCAGTCATCCGGGAGGGGCTCAGAGTAGAGCCGCTGCTCCTCCGCATCGAGAGGAGTCAGATGAGGTGGCTCGGGCATCTGATCAGGATGCCTCCTGGACGCCTCCCTGGTGAGGTGTTCCGGGCACGCCCAACCGGGAGGAGGCCCCGGGAAGACCCAGGACACGCTGGAGGGACTATGTCTCCCGGCTGGCCTGGGAACGCCTTGGGATTCTCCTGGAAGAGCTGGAAGAAGTGCCCGGGGAGAGGGAAGTCTGGGCCTCTCTGCTTAAGCTGCTGCCCCCGCGACCCGACCTCGGATAAGCGGAAGAGGATGGATGGATGGATGGATGGATTTCTCATTTTAGTATCTATTTAAAGTTATCACTAAAATGAGTTATCTACAGATGCAATTGAGAAGTCTGAAAATCAAATTTAAGATATATTCACTTTCATAAATAAATCATAATCATTTAAAATGCAGGAACAGGAAGGATTTCTTGTATTTGGTCTGTGCAGAGAAAAGAAAGAGGTTCAGTGCACCCCACCACCCCCTGCCCTGGCGTGGAATTGTTGTTTCCTGGTCACTTTGGTTGACTCCCAAGTGCACGTGTGTGGCCATCTATCAGGATAACTTCATTCATTAAAAACTTAAGGGAGTCATCATTCCATTGCTCCTTTTTAAAAGACGCCGGTGTCTGCCAGAATTGAAAGTGCAGTTGAGAAAGAGGGTTGGCCACGACCTCAATGGGTGTGGTTTCCGCCCATACTTTTGCGGTGCCTGGGTTTGATGTATCAGCGCGCGACAGCCCTGGAATCTCCATGTCATCAGCAAAGGCCATACTCTGCCCCTCTTCCGGCTGTAAGCACAGCATGAAGTCAGCCGAGGACGCCTTCGTAGTGTCCATTACTAGGCCCAGCGGTTGTTTAGGAAGGTAGAGTGTTACACCACGTTTACTGTCTGACTAGTATCTCCCGAGTATCACCGGGGACAAAGGGTCTTCCATGACAGCTACCATCAGTTTTTAACTGCCCCGTTACAGCTGACAAAGCACATGGCGGATTTATACTGACGGACGTCCCCATGTAACACAGGTTATACTGGTCTTCGTTTTACGGCATTGTCGTGGCAACACTAAGTGGTGAGCAACAATTGAAATGTTACTGCCTGAATCGAAGAGGGCTGGTGTTTTGATCCCGTTTAATAAAACCTTTCCAATATGTTCACAAGCCAGAGGGTTAGTGAGAGCACAGCACCTCGCAGTCTCCTTGCCTCCGCAGACCCCTTGCTCACCACAGGATGATGGCCGCTGCTGGCTAGAAGGTTCCCGGGTTTGTTCCATGGGGTGGCAATGGGGCTTTGAAGTAGGGACACAAGGTTGTCCTGGTTCACAGGGGTTCCTTTCTGTATTCCCTTGGTAGGTTTCCGCCTTTGCAGTTTGCATGATCTCGATTAACAAAAGCATATTCTTGATTAGCCGACCCCAGGCCGGCTGGGCGAGGTCAGTCGGGAGGGCTTTGAGCAGCAATACACACGCTACATGTTCAACTATTTGTTGGGTGTTATTTTGTTTGGGCTGTAGCCAATACCCGACTTTAACCCATAATTTCATGGTTTGGGGAGCCACCAGAAGTTGTGGATCAAACTCCCACTGCATCACTCTCCTTGCCTGTCAACCTGGGGCACTCCCACACTTACTAGGGAATCTTTCCCTTTATGGGGGCTTTGGGAGTAGACCGTTCATCCAGGAGCCCATAATCAGTCCCGCCTGTGCCCCTTTTTGACCCCGGCCCTATTCCATAAGCCCTACGTCCATATGCTCAGGCTTTTGTATCAGTCCCCTAGGTTGAAGCGAACCCCAGGTTCCCTCCACAAACACCAACCAACCTCACCATGGAAGCTTGGGAACGATACTCTCCCTCCTGTTTTTTGCTGGTTGGATGGTGTATCCAGGCTCCTCTAAGGGTTCCATCCTGCTTCTTTAAGGAGTCCATCCTGCCGGCTGTGCCAGTGTGAAAGAAACAGCCAGACACACAACAAAGGTTTGGGGCAGCCACCCGTATAGTTTCCCTAGCTGCAAAAGGCTTTAAAGTAGAGTACAATGTGTACTGGTTAGAGTCCAAAACAGAACTTTTTAAGAATGGAGGATGAGGGGTTTTTATAGCTGGATCACAGGAAGAGACGTCCTCGGGGCCGGGTCAGGAAGTGACGTCCTCGGGGCTGGGACAGAAAGGATTTCTCGTGTTTGGTCTGCGGAGAGAAAAGAAAGAGGTTCAGTGCACCCCACCACCCACTAACCTGGCATGGAATTGTAGTTTCCTTGTCCCTTTGGTTGACTCTAAAGCGCACGTGTGTGAACTGACATTAAAATTCAATTATTAAAAAGTTACACTTTTGTTAAAACACAAATATTAAAAATCTGTGATATGACTGTTAGGCAATTTTATCTGATTTATACCATAATTTTCCAAGCAATGAAAGCATACACACTATATGGTGTTAATATTATTTCCAATGTAAATAATTTGGGAGACTTCAAATGTAATCCATAGGCAGACCACATTTAAGATATTTCATTACTTTGATCAACTCTAGTTTCCCTGCTTGTGATTGAATTGAAGTCAGTTCTGGTTGAAAAAAAAAATGCAGAAGAAAGTAATGTTAAAAATAATTGATGGTGAGCATGGTTGGAAAGCGGGTAAATGATAATGCCTTGGTATTTGGTGTTACAAACAAAAGCAAACAAAAACAAACCAAGTACTTCTTTCTACACTAAGTGTTTCATTATGGCATGAGTAGAAAAAGGGTTCTGTTATAGCAACACCAGCTATTAGTGCTTTCCAGTTTACATTAGCATTACCAGGAGCAACAGTCACCACATCTGCTAATGTGTCAGTGCTAGATTGTGTATGCTACTAAAAAAAATACATATTGTCACATTTATATCTGATGATGAGCTGTCATTGATAATAGCTAAGCAAAGCACTGACTTGTGTAGTGAAAAGGACCAAATTTTACAATTGACTGTGTTGTGATGTGAGATTTTGCAACTTGATAAATATTTTTATGTCTTTATTTGTAATTTAGGCAAAGCAATGTAATTTAGTGTTACTTTAGTGAGAAGCATTCATGTTTACCCCCATTACGACTGAGTCTTTTTGAATTTTACGACGGAGCTGGGGGAAGTGCTTGACACAAATGTTTCTCTGCTAGAGTCTCTCCCCCACAAAAGGCCAGGTTGCCTAACCGGCAAACTTTAGCTCAGCAAATGGTTTTGGAGGGATGGCAGGTGTTAAGATGTTCTATTTCCCCATTGGTCTGAGGTATGGCTGTTTGGAATTGGCTTGTCTCAGAGGCCTTTAAGTACTATGATGCCCTATTGGCTCTAGGGGTTGGACAGAACATCTATAAATTTACTTGCTTAACCTCACACTATCTCTCTCTCTCTCTCTTACTAACCTCTGATGATGAAGAAGCACCTCTCTTACTAACATCTAAAGAAGGAAAGGACAACACAATGAAGAGCACAGCTTGGCAGCCACATTGAAACAGACATGTGGCTGAAAGCTGACCACAAATGAACTAGAGACATTTTTAAGTAACTAACAAGTCTGTGTCGCACCTGAAACTACACATCATCATTAAATCAGGCTGTATGGTTGCCAATATTCAAATGTACTTTGCAAATTGTTAATTTTTAAGAATATTAGCAATAGTACATTATTTTATGTGTAACTTATGTCCTGCTTGTCTTTTTACTACATCTAATTGCCTGAGGTTATAGATATAGAAGGGAAGGTGGGGATAAGTTATATACCATAATACCTTATAAACAGTGGTAAGTCTGTGAGATTAGGCATTATGAGAAAGGCTACTTATTAATAATACAAAAGGTAAAAGTAGAGCAATATATTACTCTACCAAGACAAAACAGACTGTTAGACTACTTGCAGGATTCTTTTTTTTTTTGTATAGATGTTACTTTACCTTACTGTTATTTTCAAAGGTAATTAATTTGATTATTATTGATCCGTCAGTAATATGTGATGCAATTATTTTCTTCATTTATGTTGCATCTCTGGACAATTTGTTTTTCATAGATATTAAGAGAAAATTAAACACTTCAAGGTCATTCATTGTTTGCAAATCTAGTTAATGTGAAAATGTAGCACTTTTCATTTTCTACTAAGTTACTGCGCTAGTTAAATATGAATTTGTCATAGCCAAAGTAAGCATTAAATACATTCAGTGGATGTGTTCATTGAAATAACGTAAGCATTTAAAAAGTATTCGCTATTTGGAGAGTCATCAAAACTGGAATCAGATTTATAGTATGCATGCCAATAAATGTGAATCTGATTTATATTATTCACTAGCAAAATACCCGCGCTTCGAAGCGGAGAAGTAGTGTGTTAAAGAAATAATGAAAAAGAAAACAAAACATTTAAAAAATAACATATCATGATTGTCAATGTAATTGTTTTGTCACTGTTATGAGTGTTGCTGTCACATATAAATATATATATATACACACACACACACACACATAAACATATATATACATATACATATCTACATATATACACACATATATATATATGTGTGTATATATATATATAACCTCGGATGTCAGTGCTAGAGGCGAAACCTCTTGCGTTGCGCCACGGCGTGTGGTTTATTTATTTGACAGTATGTAGATCAGGGTAATTACATTCAAGGTATTCGTAGTCTGAATCACAAACTGACTGTATGGGTGGTTACCTACCAGGTAACGCTTGTGGTTGGTCAGCAAGTCAGCTAAAATCCGCCATGGAGCCCTCTTTCAGTTGCGAGAAGCAGATCATAGAATGGTTGAAATAGTTTACTGTCAAATAATGCAAAGATGGACATGGTCAGAAACAATGCTCAGGTAGCTCGTGGCATTTAAACGATGCCCAATTGGCACTAAGGGGCCTAAAGTGTGCCAAGAAAACATCCCCCACACCATTACACCACCACCACCAGCCTGCACAGTGGTAACAAGGCATGATGGATCCATGTTCTCATTCTGTTTACGCCAAATTCTGACTCTACCATTTGAATGTCTCAACAGAAATCGAGACTCATCAGACCAGGCAACATTTTTCCAGTCTTCAACTGTCCAATTTTGGTGAGCTTATGCAAATTGTAGCCTCTTTTTCCTATTTGTAGTGGAGATGAGTGGTACCCGGTGGGGTCTTCTGCTGTTGTAGCCCATCCGCCTCAAGGTTGTGCGTGTTGTGGCTTCACAAATGCTTTGCTGCATACCTCAGTTGTAACGAGTGGTTATTTCAGTCAAAGTTGCTCTTCTATCAGCTTGAATCAGTCGGCCCATTCTCCTCTGACCTCTAGCATCAACAAGGCATTTTCGCCCACAGGACTGCCGCATACTGGATGTTTTTCCCATTTCACACCATTCTTTGTAAACCCTAGAAATGGTTGTGCGTGAAAATCCCAGTAACTGAGCAGATTGTGAAATACTCAGACCGGCCCGTCTGGCACCAACAACCATGCCACACTCAAAATTGCTTAAATCACCTTTCTTTCCCATTCTGACATTCAGTTTGGAGTTCAGGAGATTGTCTTGACCAGGACCACACCCCTAAATGCATTGAACCAACTGCCATGTGATTGGTTGATTAGATAATTGCATTAATAAGAAATTGAACAAGTGTTCCTAATAATCCTTTAGGTGAGTGTATATATATAAATATATATATATATATATATATATATATATATATACTAGCAGAATACCAGCTCGCAGCGAGAAGTAGTGTGTTAAAGAAGTTATGAAAAGAAAAGGAAAAATTTTAAAAATAACGTAACATGATTGTTAATGTAATTGGTTTGTCATTGATACGAGTGTTGTTCTCATATCTATATCTATCTATCTATCTATCTATATATAAAGTGGTGTGAAAAACTATTTGCCCCCTTCCTGATTTCTTATTCTTTTGCATGTTTGTCACACAAAATGTTTCTGATCATCAAACACATTTAACCATTAGTCAAATATAACAGAAGTAAACACAAAATGCAGTTTTTAAATGATGGTTTTTATTATTTAGGGAGAAAAAATCCAAACCTACATGGCCCTGTGTGAAAAAGTAATTGTCCCCTGAGCCTAATAACTGGTTGGGCCACCCTTAGCAGCAATAACTGCAATCAAGCATTTGCGATAACCTTTACCAGACTGATAGATCTCAATTATTTCTGTTCTCATTTGTTCCTGAATTTCTTTGGATCTTGGCATGATGTCTAGCTTTTGGTCTACTTCTCTGTGTCAGGCAACTCCTATTTAAGTGATTTCTTGATTGAAACAGGTGTGGCAGTAATCAGGCCTGGGGGTGGCTATGGAAATTGAACTCAGGTGTGATACACCACAGTTAGGTTATTTTTTAACAACGGGGCAATTACTTTTTCACACAGGGCCATGTAGGTTTGGATTTTTTTCTCCCTAAATAATAAAAACCATCATTTAAAAACTGCATTTTGTGTTTACTTCTGTTATATTTGACTAATGGTTAAATGTGTTTGATGATCAGAAACATTTTGTGTGACAAACATGCAAAAGAATAAGAAATCAGGAAGGGGGCAAATAGTTTTTCACACCACTTATATCTATATATCTATATAAATATATATATATAGCAAAATACCCGCGCTTGACAGTGGAGAAGTAAAAGAAAAGGAAACATTTTAATAATAACGTAACATGATTGACAATGTAATTGTTTTGTCATTGTCATGAGTGTTGCTGGCATATATATATATATATATATATATACACACACGAGTATATATATTGCGAACTTGAACCCGGACACAGGCAGAAAGACATCGTTGGTTCCACCACACACTTGTTTATTTTGCAAATATTTACAGTCAGTGCACTTCCCAGTGCCTCCAACACCGTTCCCCCAAATGTCCAGGCCTCACAGTCTCTGTGCCTTTCTCTTGGCGGCCCCTTAAATGGGAACCCGGATGGGCTCCAGCTGCTTCCCGGCAATCAATCCTAGCCACACCCCAGTGTGGCGGAAGTTCCGGCTGCGCACCCGGAAGCCTTTCAGGTGTCCCCTGTCGTCTTCCCCCCAGCACTTCCTGGTGTGGCGGAAGTGCTGGGCTCCAGGGTTCCTCAGGCACCTGGGCGCCGCCTGGCGATCGCCCCCTCGCGGTCTGGAGGAGGCACAAGCCCTCCTCTGGTCCCCCGGCCGGGGACCACACGGGATATTCCAGCACCGGGGCGCCGCCTGGCGGTGGCCACGGGTCCCTACAGGGCTGGGCTTCCAAGCCCTGTACCCGAGGCCCCCAACATAACCAGGACGGATGCCCCCTCTGGAGGAGGCACAAGCCCGGGGACCACAATATATATATATTTATATACTAGCAAAATAGCCACGCTTCGCAGCGGCGAAGTACTGCCTTCAAATATTTATTAGGAAGAAAATTAAACCTTTTTAAACTGAGGGAAAATATACCAATAATTATTTGTTAAGGATTTCCTTGTAAACCACATTGTCAGTTCGGCCCTCCCTTTGAAATATGACCAAGCTGTGCGCTGAGCTTACTCTTGAGCATGCAACGTACAGTTGGCTATGTGAAAAGCAATCTTGTCTCAAATCTCAAAACTTGGATTGCTGCTGTCATAATCGGTTTGAGTTTCATGGTTTGTTCCAATTACGACAGTATTTGCAGGACTTGTGTTGAAGTGACATTCGGCATCTGTCAAGCGTTGTAAGCATACAACCGGTTTCATCGATAACTTCACATCTAGCTTTTGAGAGTTTAAACATTCATAAACATCAAAGTGTCCACTACTGAAATCGTCACCTGTCAATCTAAGATGTTTAAGAGGCATTGGTGGTTGTTGAAAGGTGTAAAATATTTGGCCATTTTGGTACACTTGAAAGCAACAACTGAACAATTCAGCGGCAGCCATCAACTCAAATGCAGATGCATAGGTGAAGGGCTTAAGCATTTCACTCTTATAGTGCTCCTGTGTAGAATAATTATCTCCTGTACCATCATCAGTTCACACCTTGAACCTGTCCCAGTCATTCAATACATAAGACACAATGTTCCTCCGGATATTAAGAGTGAGCCTGATATGGCCGTGCAATATGTAACAAAGAGAATGGAAAAGGTAGGTGCCATCTCTGGGAATGGAAACCACTCGGTAAATGACAGTTCTTTGATCGATGGTGATCACCTCGATAGAAATGTTAATGCGGGTATGGTTGGAATGATAAAGGAAAGCACAAGCCCTCCTCTGGTCCCGGCCGGGAACCACAGTGCCCCATCGCTAGCGAAGACACGTGGGTCCGAGTGACACTCCCCGAAAGGGCAGCACGTCTCCAGAGAGGGTCCTACTATGTCCCCTGGGCCCAACACGGCACCCTGGGACATCTCGGTTCGGCACCCCCTCCGACGCCAACGCGCCCCTTTGGTCTGTGCCGCTCTCCAGGAGGGCAGGTCCCAAACGACGTCGGCTCCAGCGCTCGTCGGGGCTTCGGACCTGTAAAAAGAGAAAAGGGAGGGCCAGAAACACTGCCAGGACACTCACCCCGAGCGTCCTGTCGGTCTCTGTACCGGTAGTGCTTTCGCCCCCCTCCGACAGCCCCCGACTTGCCTGCCTGAGTTCTCCGCCGCAGGTTCCATGCCCGTTCTCTCACTGTCAGCGGAACCGCGCTCGCAGGCGGCTTGCCCAGCCGCCCAGGGGATTCTCTCTGCCTCCGCAGAGGATGGCCTTCCTTCGGACTCTCGCTCCCAGCGAGACGCCCCTTCCTATCGGAAGAACCGGCATTCATCCCTCGGTTCCTCCTTCTCCTCTTGGACGGCCTGACGGTCTGGGTCTGAGCATGGTGACGGCTCAAATCCAGCCCCGTCTGCGTCCCTGCAGAGCGACAGGAGACTACCGCGGGCTTGGAGCGCAGGGCGCTAGGACCCAGGGCACTCATCAGCCCCTGTCCTGCCAGTCCCTGCGTGTTCGCTCTCCTCACCCCGCCGGTCGTCTGCACCGCCACGTCCACTGTGGGGGGATTGCTTACTTGAAGCCGGTCCTCCTTAATAAAGTCGCGGCCGTGTTCGGCCGATCCCCCTTTATGCTTTACGGGGACAGCACAACCTACCTTCCCCGTGGTGTCTTGTTTACCGAAGGCTCTAGTGTTGCGCCGATCCCCCGTCTGACGCAGCGTCTCTCCCGACGCGACTGCCTTTCTCCTCAGCTGCTCCAAGCGGATCACAAGATCACCCAGCACCTGTAAATAAAGGCGACTTGGTGGGCCGAAGGGACTCCTCTGGCTCGCGTCGAGCCGCTGGTGGAAACAGAGAGGTAGACGGCAGTGGGCTTACCTATCGATCAGCCCCACTCGTCGTCTGCCTCCTGTGGGCCACTCCCTCTGGCCCAATCGGGTCTCTCCTAGGCACGAGACTGGCATTCCTTGGTCCCGCCTCCATCCAATCATTGGCAGGCACACAAGACACACCGACCAATCCTGTGCCTGTCAGCAGGCGGGACATCCGGCCCGCGGCCATCTTGTCTTCCCTGCTCTAGGTGCGGTGACGTGCCTCCTCACAGCTTCGCAGCTGCGGCGATTCTTCGAGCCGCAGCGGCTCCGATTTCGCAGCTTCCTCTGCTGCCACCGTCACGCTGCCGACAGCCCGTGGCCCAGCGTGCTCCTGCCACGGACGCGGATCTGGATCGTCCCTCCCTGTAGAAAACAAGGTACGTGTGACCCCGAAGGGCCGATTACTGCAGGGCAGGGCACTCACCTCCGGGATCCCGTCACTCCAAGGCCCCTGCCTCGGTGTGGCCTTCCGCAGAGCAAAGCTGGCCTGGCCGTCCTTCCCGACAGCGCGACCCTCGTAGTCCACTGCTCTCTGGTGACGCCCGTTCTTCTTCCTCCGCACCTGGGGATGGCCTTTCTGCCGTCTGGCGGCGGTCTCCGGGGTTAACCGCTTCCGCAGGGTTGTGCACAGGCCGCTCCCATGGCGAGTGTGTGGGGTCCGCTGCTGCGCCGGGTCATTCACAAAATATTTATTCATTTGGGGTCCCCGTCTTGCACCAGACGGTTGGCCCCACGTTGGGCGCCATTGTGAACTTGAACCCGGACACAGGCAGACAGACATCATTGGTTCCACCACACACTTGTTTATTTTGCAAATATTTACAGTCAGTGCACTTCCCAGTTCCTCCAGCACCGTTCCCTCAAATGTCCAGGCCTCACAGTCTCTGTGCCTTTCTCTTGGCGGCCCCTTAAATGGGAACCCGGATGGGCTCCAGCTGCTTCCCGGCAATCAGTCCTAGCCACACCCCAGTGTGGCGGAAGTGCCGGCTGCGCACTGGGAAGCTGTCCGGGTGTCCCCTGTCGTCTTCCCCCCAGCACTTTCTGGTGTGGCGGAAGTGCTGTGCTCCAGAGTTCCTCAGGCACCTGGGCGCCGCCTGGCGATAGCCACGGGCCACCCGTGGCCCCCAATACAACCAGGGCGATCGCCCCCCTCGCGGTCTGGAGGAGGCACAAGCCCTCCTCTGGTCCCCCGGCCGGGTACCTCACGGGATATTCCAGCACCGGGGCACCGCCTGGCGGTGGCCACGGGTCCCTACAGGGCTGGGCTTCCAAGCATTGTACCCGAGGCCCCCAACATAACCAGGACGGACGCCCCCTTGCAGTCTGGAGGAAGCACAAGCCCGGGGACCACAATATATATATTGGTTGAAATATGACCAAGCTGTGCGCTGAGCTTACTCTTGAGCATGCAACGTACAGTTGGCTATGTGAAAAGCAATCTTGTCTCAAATCTCACAACTTGGATTGCTGCTGTCATAATCAGTTTGAGTTTCATGGTTTGTTCCAATTACGACAGTATTTGCAGGACTTGTCTTGAAGTGACATTTGGCATCTGTCAAGCGTTGTAAGTATACAACCGGTTTCATCGATAACTTCACATCCAGCTTTTGAGAGTTTAAACATTTATAAACATCAAAGTGTCCACTACTGAAATCGTCACCTGTCAATCTAAGATGTTTAAGAGGCATTGGTGGTTGTTGAAAGGTGTAAAATATTTGGCCATTTCAGTACACTTGAAAGCAACAACCGAACAATTCAGCGGCAGCCATCAACTCACATGCAGATGCATAGGTGAAGGGCTTAAGCATTTCACTCTTATAGTGCTCCTGTGTAGTATAATTATCTCCTGTATCGTCATCAGTTCACACCTTGAACCTGTCCCAGTCATTCAATACATAAGACACAATGTTCCTCCGGATATTAAGAGTAAGCCTGATATGGCTGTGCAATATGTAACAAAGAGAATGGAAAAGGTAGGTACCATCTCTGGGAATGGAAACCACTTGGTAAATGACAGTTCTTTGATCAATGGTGTTCACCTCGATAGACATGGTAATGCGGGTATGGTTGGAATGATAAAGGAAATGGGTACCTGAACAATGTAAAGTAAGTCTAAAATACCTACACAATAACTATAATCGTAATAAATGAACAATAAAACAGCGGAGAAGCCGTGGATTAAATAAAAAGGCTGTAGTTATCAGCAGGGAGACGTGAATCCAATGGCGAAGAAAGGAAGGGAATGTACAGACTGGAGCGACGGACGGCCTTATATAGGCAGGCAGCCAACAACGTGGGAGGCGTTGCGATGGGGGACCCAACGCCGCCTCACACGGTGACCGATCTGCAGGCTATGGACGTATATATGTATGTAAGTAGGATTCAGTTAGCGTTGGGAACCCGTGTACCAAATTTCTTGAAGATGGGCCCATAAGTAACAAAGACCGTTGAAAACTTCAATATGGCGGCCGACAGTGGCATCATACTACCGAAATAAGTACCATATTTCAGCCTTCTACCTACACGGGAAGTTGGAGAATTAGTAACGTTGGAAAGTTCAATGTGGCGGCTGACAGTGGCGTCATATTACCAAAATAAGTACGTACATTGGTTTCGGTTAGCGCAGGGAGGCCGCCTACCAAATTTCGTGAAGATGGGGCCATGAATAAGAAAGTTCAACATGGCGGACGTTGTTGACCGTTATGACCATCACGCGTAGACTTTTGAAATGAAACCTGCTTAACTTTTGTAAGTAAGCTGTAAGGAATGAGCCTGCCAAAGTTCAGCCTTCTACCTACACGAGAAGTTGGAGAATTAGTGACATTGGAAACTTCAATATGGCGGTCGACAGTGGCATCATACCACCAAAATAAGTACGTACATCGGTTTTGGTTAGCGCAGGGAAGCCACCTACCAAATTTCGCGAAGATGGGGCCATAAATAAGAAAGTTCAACATGGCGGACGTTGTTGACCGTTATGACTGTTACGCGTAGAATTTCGAAATGAAACCTGCTTATCTTTTGTAAGTAAGCTGTATGGAATGAGTCTGGCAAATTTCAGCCTTCTGCGTACACGGGAAGTTGGAGAATTAGTGACGCTGGAAATTTCAATATGGTGGCTGACAGTGTCGTCATAGCACCGAAATAAGTACGTACATTGGTTTCGGTTAGCGCAGGGAAGCCGCCTACTAAATTTCGCGAAGATGGGGCCATAAATAAGAAAGTTCAACATGGCGGACTTTGTTGACCATTGTGACCGTTATGCGTAGAATTTCGAAATGAAACCTGTTTAACTTTTGTAAGTAAGCTGTAAGGAATGAGCCTGCAAAATTTCAGCCTTCTACCTACACGGGAAGTTGGAGAATTAGTGATGTTTGGAAAATTCAATATTGCGGCCGACAGTGGCGTCATACCACCGAAATAAGTACGTACATTGGTTTCGGTTAGCGCAGGGAAGCCGCCTACCAAATTTCGTGAAGATGGGCTCATAAATAAGAAAGTTCAATATGGCGGACGTTGTCAACCATTATCAACTGTTATGACCGTTACGTGTAGAATTTCAAAATGAAACCTGCCCAACTTTTGTAAGTAAGCTGAAAGGAATGAGCCTGCCAAATTTCAGCCTTCTACCTACACGGGAAGTTGTAGAATTAGTGATGAGTCAGTGAGTCAGTCAGTCAGTGAGTCAGTCAGTCAGTGAGGGCTTTGCCTTTTATTAGTATAGATATATATACAGTATATATATATTGTCACACACGTGCGAGTAGGGGGACGTTGTGTGGACCAAGTAAAGGCAATTCCACGCCAGGCCAGGGGAGGGCAGGGTGCACTAAACCTTCTCCTGTTATCTCTGCAGACCAGCCGTGGGAAAGCCTATCTGAACCAAGAACGTCACTTCTGGTTACAGCACCCAGAAGAATGTCACTTCCAGTTCCAGCACCCAGAAGAATGTCACTTCCGGTGCCTAGAAAAACATCAGTTCCGATCACCCTACATCACTTCCGTTGACCCTACATCACTTCCTGCCTGATCACTTAAAACCACCATCTTTTCCATCCTTCATCAGTTCTGTCTTGGACTCTCTACAGTCAACTTCATTGTTGCTTAAAAAACCAAAACCTTTGCAGCTAGGAATATTATACGGGTGGCTGCCCCAAACTTTTTTACATGTGTCAGGTCTCTTCCTTTTACAATATATATATAGCAAAATATCCGCGCTTTGCAGTGGAGAAGTAGTGTGTTAAAGAAGTTATGCAAAAGAAAAGGGAACATTTTAAAAATAATGTAACATAATTTTCAATGTAATTGTTTTGTGACTGTTATGAGTGTTGCTGTCATAAAGGATTTGATTATCATTATTTCTTCCAATCTGGTTCGTATTTGGAGGATGTGTTGTGTTCAAGTTACAGTCCATGTTTGTCAACCGTTGTAAAGATAACAGGATTTCTTTGTTACTGCATCAATAAACAGCTCGTCTTCCTCTTTATTTGAGACATCACACACTGCATGCACAAGTTTTTTTTTTACACTGTCTTCTGGACATTGACTTTTTCCACCATGTGCTTTGTTCAGTCAGTTTACGTGAGCCGCTCGGAGTACATGCATCGAAGGTTCTCAGCTGTGCTTGTGCTATCTCGTGCAATGTCCACGGCTTTATTTAATGTTAGCTAAGATCCGGCATTTAAAAGTTTCTCTCACAGTTTCACTGAGTTAGTGCCAAACACCACCCTGACCATTTCATCTTTGTTTCCATAAGCACAGTCCTTCACCCACGAATATTTAGCGGCAGAGTGTTTCTATTGGATTGCCGCTGACAGATGGCCTTATATGGGCAGGCACTTAATTACGTGGGAGGCTTGATGATGAGAGACGCAACTCCGCCTCACACGGTGACCGAGCTGCAGGCTATGACCGGTATATATTTATGCGTAGAATTTCGAATGTGTCGAAATGAAACCTGCCTAACTTTTGTAAGAAAGCTATAAGGAATGAGCCTGCCAAAATTTTAGCCTTCTACCTACACGGGAAGTTGGAGAATTAGTAATGAGTTAGTCAGCGAGTGAGTGAGTCAGTCAGTCAGTCAGTCAGTGAGGGCTTTGCCTTTTATTAATATAGATATAAAACTGAACTTTTATAAACATTCATTTTCTTGTTGTGTTGGTTATTGTAAGTTTTTGATAGCACCCCTCCTCCAAAGTTTTAGATTTAGGATTTTTTATGGTTTACCCCTGACATCCACTTTATACAAAATTACACTGTTTTCTTTGAGATGCAATTGTCTCATTCATTAGAATTCTAAGATGACAACCGGCGGATGGTTAAAGTAACTAGAAGTAGGTTTTTGATTCCTGTACCTGTATATTATCCATGTGGTATTTTCATGCATTTCCTTTAACTGTGTAGATTGTATTCTGAGTATTCCATATTCTTAAAGACATGCAGGTTAAGTTGAAAGGTATATCTAAACTAGACACAGTGCAAGTGGGAGTGTGTGTGGGCCCTCTGACGGACTAATACTCTACCCAGTTCTGTTTCTTTCTTTGCACCTAAGGCCCTGACCAACTGTAAATATGAACTGGATTAAGGGGTTTTAAGAATAAGATGACATGATATAAAATTATTTTTTATGGAAGTAGAATAACAAAAATATCTGTCATAGTGGTGTCTCTTTTTGAATTAAGGATGTTTTTAAGAAGCATTGAATTTTATTGTCAAAATAATTTAATTGATAACTGACTAAATAGCTTTACTCTCACTACTAGAATTCATTAACTATTAGTTAGTCAGCAATGGATAATTCATTATAATGAAATGATAAATGTACTTTTCAATACCTTTTAATTATTAATTGGTATTTATTACACATTATAATTGAAATAACTTTCCAGTTTCTTCACAAATTAAGCATTTAATGAACTAATTGATACTGTGGTTTTAAAGATTAAGTAAATCTTAGGTGATATAAGGTGTGGAATTTACCATTAGGCCTGATGTGGCACATTTCTTATTGCTGACTCTGGATCAATCTTTTCTTCTTCTTCTTTTTTTTTGTAATTTTGACGGTTTTATTTGGAATGTCTCCCCATTCCAATTAAAGTTTGAGCCAAAATGAACAAGGTCTTCAGGTGCTGTTACTAATCATAGCTTAGTAACCTGAGGGCAAATAGAGGTGAGTTTAGCATCATCCCTTTCCTGATGCATTACTTTGGGCTTCTATTTATTATCTTCTTTAGGTTTGGGTCTTTGGTCTCGACATTTTGATTTGTTATGCAAGTTGTGCCTATTAAATTTCTTTCATGAATTTTTGTCATGCTGTTTAGAAATTAGGGTTTATTCTGGATTTTCTAGTTCTTAGGGATCTTCGGTTTAATTAATTAAGGGTACTGAACTTTCTTTCTCAGTGTTCTCAAGGTTTGTTGGGGTTTATTATACATTAGTTTATTTATTTCTAGATTTTTTTATCTGTGTTTCTAGTTTCCTTTATATTTTCTTTCTTTTTTGTTTATTGTTACCTGTTTGTGTGTTAATAAATCTTTCCTTGTTCCAGGTGTGATTAGATAGAAGATATCATTTTTTAAGATTGAGTTTTCATAATTTAATTTTTCCTTGTGGGTGATCCTCAGTAAAACTCTTAGAAGTGGTTTTGTTTAAAGGTGAAGCTGCATAGATAAATAGGCCTTCTGTGCTCAAAGTATCTGTAACTTTCAACCACTTCTGCTGAATCAGCAGCAATCACAGTTTAATCCAATTGATGAAATTGTTCACGCTTAAAATAAAGTCATATCAGCACAACCTTTTCCTGAGAAAAAAGTAGTCATTATTCTGTGTTCAGATTTTGCCATCTAGCAATCATTTTAATTATTACTTTTTGTGGTTAATTTTGTTTAATCCTCCATACTTAAATTGAAGTTGAAGAATAAGCGTGCATTGATGTGGTATTTCAAATTGCGTCTTGATAAAATTTGCCCTTTTATTAGCCAGAACGGGACATTTGCCAGTAAAGCCTCACTCTGATCAAGAAACAAGTTTACTGTATTTAGTGTTCAGTATCTGTTTAGTCTTGATTGGATACATATTAGCGATGGCAGAAAGTAAAAAAGGTATCCATATGGTGAGCAAAAACAACAGGAACTGTACATCCTACACACCACAATCTTGACCCGTTACATAAACAACAGTGGCAAGCCGGAATAAAACATTTTCATCATGGAGAAGCTCAAGGAAAAAGAGCTAACACAGCAGAACTTTGAAATGAGGTTGCATAACTCCAACTTGAGGTTCTTAAAACTGTCTTGCAAGTTGTTGGCAAGCATGGCAGAACTCTGGGCAAGGGCAAAAGCAGAAGCAACTTGTAGTGAAGTCTTGTATTCCAAAAATAAAGTAGCCATATATAGAGAGAAAGCATTTATCAAGTTAGAGCAGCAAAGAACCTAAGTTGAAGTGGCATGCCATAAGCATCTTCAGCATGGGAAAGGTGCTATAGAAATAAAATATATTATTGTTATAGGTGGAAACTAATCAGTTTGTTTTATTATCACAGTGGGCAGCAGTTGCCCCTCAGCTAAAGCTGTCATTTACAAAGCAGCAGCTGGAACAGAAGATGTGTACCCTTGTAAACTTATTCAGATAGCCTCACACGATTCAGTATAACACACCAGAGAATGCATACTGGTTCATTCTTTAGAATAGCGCATTTCTTCCACTTCATTGCCATCACCTTCAAAAATATAAAATTTAAATGACATTCTGCTGAATGCAAGGTCTCTTCTTTCTAGTGTAAATATATTATCAAATCCCATGGGGCAACTGCATGTTGTAGATGACAGAAACTCCAGTGTAAGAAATGTAGATTATCCAAGCAGAAGTGTTTCAGAAATGACTGATGTAGCAAAATACTTAACTTGCAAAGACACTGAGTTCAGGGCTACTAAAGTTTGATTGATTGTCCTGAGAATTTCTGGGCAAACATCACAAGAGAATTAAATCTGACAGCTAGAGAGGAACTTGATTTAGATAGATAGAGCTTTATTTGTCCCCAGATACATTTTTTTGGCTTTTTACAGAAGTTCTTTAGATAGATAGATAGATAGATAGATAGATAGATAGATAGATAGATAGATAGATAGATAGATAGATAGACAATGGCCTGAACACATAAAAGAACGACTACAAAGGAAGAAAATTTAAAAGAAAGAAAACTTTTTACTTGGCAGTTACAATATCAGTGATGAATTATGCAGATGTATTGCTGCTGGTACAAAGGAGCCCCAACTGCTAAATAGTTTGTTGGTTGAAAGTACTCAATGTTAGTATGTCAGGGAGAGGATCTGTAGCATTGTTCATTACCGCATTCAGTCTTGTTTTAACTGTCTTCTTTGCTGCTACCTCTAGAGTGTGTCCTATAACTACGCCCATTGTTTTAATCAGCTTGTTGATTTGGTGGGCCTTTCTTGAGGTGATGTTACCTGCCCAGCACAACGCAGCATAGAAAAACCGCACTGGCCATCAAAGAGTTGAAGAAGATGTGAAGAATGTCACTACCTACATTAGTGGAATGCAGTCTAAGAAAGAAGAGCCTGCTATGCAATTTCTTATATAGTTTCTCTGTGTTATGGGACCATTCTCACCTTTCACTAATGTGGATCCCCCCACCTGCAGCAGGTGTCAATATGATCTGGCAACAAACAGATGAACATTGTGGATGTCCTGAAGAAACTGAGTAAGCCTTGCTAAAGAAACTAAAATTCTAACAGAGGTAACCAAAGGCAAAGAGAGATGAGGAATATTATTCTAGAAATGGAATCAACTAAATCAGAAGGCCATTTCCTGTGTTGGCATACCCTGACAGACCTTGCGCAGTTAACCTGATTGTGGAAAACCTTCCACCCAGCTTGCAAGAAAGACTGATAATTTTCAAGTCTCCAAATATAAAGAACACTTTATTTTCCATTGTTCAGCTTCTTTGTTACGTTTGCTTACTGTCAAGTAATAATCCAAAATGATCAGAATTTTATAATCTCTACAGCTAGTAATTTGATCTTTCCAAAAACAGAGAAGCCATTGAGATACAGATACAAAACTCATGTCATGGTGAGAAAGATTGAAAGGTCTATGCACAGTAACACCTTCCAAAAGGAAGTAGAAGATCCAGACAGCCGGTGCACCATACACAAAAGTCATATTCATTATCAAAATGCTATTCAGAAACAAGCACATTTACAAACAGAGAGCCGATCCCAGGAAAAAATGGCTATTTGCTTCAGATGTTGTGTATCACTAAGCATGTTGCAAATGAGTATAAAGCATCTGTAAAGACTGTAAAGGAGCTTTGCACCTTGAGTTTAAGAGGTTTTGGCAATTCAGCAGGGAAAGGCGCAGAATCGATAAAAACTGCATCGACTGCAGTTACCATTACTTCATATATACAAAGATCTTTGATCATGGCCAGAAATATGTTTTACAGTTTTTTTTTTACAGTTACCCACAGAGTGCAAAGAATGTGTTCAATATTGGACAACCAAACTAAAAACTGTCTAGCAAGATCACATTTCTTTTAATTAATTGATCACTGGACATTGGCCACCATACATTTTGAAAACCTATTCAGACAACTTGGAGACAACAGATTGCATAGACAGCCATCTTCAAAATGGAATCAACTGATAGGAAAACATGACTGATGCTTTCTACACTCATTAAGTGTGATTCAATACCCCATGACAGAATTGAAATTCTTACACCAGAAGTCACACAGTTTTATTCACATCTATGGCCAGTTGCAGATAAAACCCAGTTCTTAACCCCAGTGCTCCAATTCTGAACTTTTTCATTTGGTGTCCAAACAATATAATGGCCCACACAATATACCATATTTCCAGTGACTGTATTTGTGCTCTGGTATTATCGGTGAGGTTTGCATGGGAAGGACTCATAAGCCAACTGCTGTAAGCAGATTCAAGATGAATGCTCTATTTAATGTAAGATATCCTTCTTCGAACCCTGAATTGTCAACATTTACATCTGAGGAAGATTTAATTATTGTATACAATGGCATTCTTCACCCCTTAGCACTATTTAGAGACTAAAGGTCTAAATACAGGAATTGGAAACCCTGGGAACTTCAGTACTTCAGAGAACTTCAGATGATATTAGGTATCTTCTTCAGAAGAAGATGCCATGCCTCCTGAAATCATGGACAGAAAAATGCATACTAATGCTGCAAATCATTGGGTAGTACCCCAACCACTTTGCTATCCTTGCTGTACTCCAAATAACAAAGAGCAAGCCATAAAACATCTCTGGACTGTACAACACATGTCTGAGACATAAGGTTACAGCTTTCTGGCTTTATGCAATCAGGCAAAACTAGCTCTGCCATTGAAACAAAAGGAAGAATATTGGTACCTATCAATATTTGGTGTTTACCATCTAAGGAAGCCAATCGAGATCTTATGTCTTGGGTAAAGCTAAATTACCACCACACCCTGCACACATAGTACCACACTTTGAGTTCTTTGCAGTTATTGCATACCCATAGCTGAAATGCACTGGGATGCATTTGTAATACCTCCAGAAGATTTTATGTGTATGTCTCCAATTAAGTTACATGAAATAAATCTTTTCATTCAGATTAGGGGCCATTTGTCACTACAGCACATAATCCAGCAGTTAATGTCACCAAACCTGTGTCAGCAGCTGTTCTAAAGCATATTAACTGACTTTAAGAACAAGCATTCTGGCAGCAGAATAACCCAGCCACAGGGGATGCACAAACCACTGTGTTTCTTTGTACCGGTCCCAAACCTAGATAATTGGGGAGGGTTACGTCAGGTGGATCCGGTGTAAAATTTTGCCAGATCAATATGCAGACAACAATACAGATTTCCATTCTGAATCAGTCAGTTCCTGGGTTAACAACGGCCAACACCAGTACCATTAACTAACAGGGTGCTGTTGGAAATTGGGCTACTGTTGGCTGAAGAAGAAGAGGAAGAGGGAGAGATGTGTCCAGAGGCAGGAGGAGAGGAGGAAGGTAAAGAGAGTGGATCTGAGGGTTGGCAGTGTGACTGGTAAGGAGAGAGTTAGCTGATGTGACGGAGAGAAGGAAGGTTGATATATTGTGTGTGCAAGAGACTAAATGGAAGGGGAGTAAGGCGGAGGTGGATTAAAATTGTTCTATCATGGTGTGGATGGGAGGGTAAATGGGATAGGGATTATTCTGAAGGAACAGTATATCAACAGTGCTTTGGAGGTGAAAAGAGTGTCAGACAGAGTGATGATTATGAAGCTAGAAGGTGTAATGATGAATGTGTGTGTGCAAGGGATGAGAAAAAAGATTTTTGGAGTGAGTTGGATGAAATGATGGACAGTGTACCCAAGGGACAGAGAGTGGTGATTGGAATGGATTTCAATGGACATGTTAGTGAAGAGAACAGAGGGGATGAGAAGGTGATGGGTAGGTATGGTGTGAAGGAGAGGTACAAAGAAGGTCAGATGACAGTGGATTTTGCAAAAAATAATGGAAATGGCTGTGGTGAATACATTTTTTAAGAATAGGGAGGAACATAGGGTGATGTACAAGAGTGGAGGAAGATGTACACAGGTAGATTATATCCTATGCATAAGGATCAATTTAAAGGAGACTGCAAAGTGGAGGCAGGGGAAAGTGTAGTTAGATAGCATAGGATGGTGGTCTGTAGGATTACGTTAAAGAGCAAGAAGAGGAGAAGAGCGAGGACAGAGCCAAGGATCAAATGGTTGAAGTTGAAAAAGGAAGACTATAAGGATGAGTTCAGGGAGGAGGTAAGACAGGCACTGGGTGGAGGTGAAGAGTTGCCAAATAAGTGGGCAACTACAGCAGAAGTAGTAAGAGTGACAGCTATGAAGAGGATGAAGAATGTAAGGGCCGTTGGTACAGATGGCATACCTGTGGAAGCATGGAGGTGTTTAGGAGAGATGGCAGTGTAGTTTTAACCAGATTGTTTAATGGAATCTTGGAAAGTGAGAAGTGTCTTAGTGGAGAAGTGTACTGCTGCTGATAATGGGGATGTGCAGAGCTATAGTAACTACGGGAGGATAAAATTGATGAGCCACAGCATGAAGTTATGGGAAAGTCTGTCTGGAACAGAAGCTTGTCGATATTAAATCCTCCTTTAATTTTTCCATCTAGTAAGATGCGACGACGAAGTTCCTCTGCAAGCTGAGCCATGAACATTCTTCTTTTCACAGTGACCTCCGTACATGCCTTGCACAGTATAAGATGGTCCAGATCTAATTATGCAATTGTCATTACACTATAACTTATTAAGTTTATTACATAGAGAATCACCCGAAAAATTCCAGAACATCGAGAAGTGTGTGAACTGATGACATGAAGAATCATCTTTGCACTGAACTGGAATCGTCCCCACATAAATCAAAGTCATCCAGACGATCTGGATCTGCATAATTAGATCTGGACCACCCTGTACATGTGCGTCGATCACCACCAGCATGTTGTAGCACACAGCAACTGGTCACCTGCATGTTCTTGCACGCACTGAATAAGCTCCTGATCTGACTCTAAGTAACAGCGCCAGCATAAATTCACACCTGATTTGACGCTGTTCATTTTCAAATAATATTATACACTTCTCTCTATGCTGTGGTTTATATTACACACCTGAAAGAAAGAGACAACATATGTGAAAACATCATCTCACTAATGCAATATTATCTGAGTTTTTTTCGTAGACTCTGGTAATTCTAGTGTTAAAAGAGGTGAAAAAGAGTGTAGGCAGGATGGAATGGGTAGAGAAGAGTGTCAGGAGTAATTTGTGGCAGACTGGTATCAGCAAGAGTGAAAGGGAAGGTCTACAGGACAGTAGTAGTACCAGCTATGTTATATGGGTTGGAGACAGTGGCACTGACCAAAAAACAGGGGATAGTGATGGAAGTGGCAGAGTTAAAGATGTTAAGATTTTCATTGGGTGTGACAAGGATGGACAGGATTAGAAATGAACACATTAGAGGGTCAGCTCTGGTTGGACTGTTTTGAGACAAAGTCAGAGAGGCGGGATTGTGTTGGTTTGGGCATATGCAGAGGTGAGATGCTGGGTATATTGGAAAATGAATGCAAAGGATAGAGCTGCCAGGCTAGAGGACAAGTGGAAGGCCAAAGAGAAAAGTTATGGATGTGGTGAGAGAGGACATGCAGGCGATGGGTGTAACAGAGCAAGATGTAGAGGACAGGAAGATGTGGAAAAAGATGATATGCTGTGGAAACCTCTAATGGGAGCAGCCAAAAGAAGAAGTGTGGTAGACAGTAGGACTTTAGGGACTTTCAGAACTAGACTTGATTTTATTTTTGAAGGATTAAGTGGATAGGAACAATGACCTTTGTTGCATGGGCTGAATGGCCTATTCTCATTTAGATTGTTCTAATATTCTAAAAAAAATTCTTTCATAATGTGTAAACGATAAGACATGCAGGTGATGGTTGTAACGAGCTAGATGCATAAGACAGGAAAATATGGAAAAAGATGATCCACTGTGGCAACCCCTAAAGGGAGCAGCTGAAAGATGAAGAAGATTCTGGCAGCAGAATAATTTAAGGAACTGACAGGGAATTATCTGAGCTTGTAGACCTAGAGTTTGACAGAAGGTGATGACTTTAGCTTCAATGATTAAAGAAAGGACTAATGAATCACACTGGTTTGAATGCTTCTGAAGCTGGAGATCTCTTTTGCAAGGTATTCACACTGTATAGTTATTCTCCCATGCTTCTCATACTGATGGTTTAATGGGTGACACAGATGCAGTAGCATGCATGTCAATATTAAGGTGTTCAAAATTAAATGTTCAAAAATAAAAAAAAATAAATGTCTGTAGAGAGGAGAAGACATCTCTAAACAATGTCCTCTAAGAAAACTAAACCCTGTAATTAATTAAAATGAGCTATTTAGGGTAACTGGTTGAATATGTTCTGCTTGTTTGAAAACAGAGGATAAAAACCTTTTGATATTCCCTGCCAATCGGCACATTGCCATTTTACTAGTTAGACATTGCCATGAACAGGTGGTGCTTCAAGGATGCATTGTGCACAGCCCATTGCAATAAATAGAATACAGCCAACAGCAAACATGGGCAGTAATATTCAAGTTTGCATACCCAGTCAGCTCATCTAGATGTTAATGAAACCTTCTCAACATTAAGCTTTATTAATGCTTTGAGATTATTATTATTATTATTAGTAGTAGTAGTAGTCTCACTTTCCCAGTTCTAAGAAATTGCCATCTACCAATTGCTTTAAGTGTTATGTTCAGTCCTTCATTCTTAAAAGGAGTCGAGTGAAGTTCAAGAAGCATTGTTCAGTTAGTTCTTTCATGTTAAACCTTGGCAAAAATAAAACTTTTTACAAGCAATACTGGGGCATTTGCTAGTGAAACCTTCTGCATTTATTGTCCACTATCTGTCTAAGCTTACATGGACACACACTACTGAGAGCAGAATAGTCACAACAACACATTTAAACATCCTTCATTTACATGTTTTTTAATCAATGGTTGCTTCCCTTTGTATGCTATGCCCTAATGTCTCCCAGAAACTCTCAAAATGTAGGTTATTGTATCCCCACCACAACACTAGCTTCTTTATTTCAAAGGGCTTACAGTTCTCTTGTACTAAAAAGGAAAGAGAAGAAAAGAAGAAACAGTTAAAATGCAAATATCTGTGGAAGAGAAGTTAAAGCTTACAGGCAACCCTGAAGTAAAAAGGTACTTCAGTGTTAAAAGAACCTGCTGAACTAAAAACATTCAGAACCACACTGTCAGCTCTAACCAAAGCACTTGGTTCGGTGACCTGCATGAACAAACCTTGTCTATTCTCCTATGTCATGTGCACTCTTCACACTACTCGTCCTGTGTGCTTTGGTTGGTGCATCACTATTTTTTTTTTTATAAACGCAGTTATTCATTCATTCTGTAGTACTCTTTCATTTTTACAAAAGCATGACCTAAAAAAAGAAAATATGTATTTCACTTTCTCTACCAATATCTTTGCAAATCCTTTAGCTTAGGACTTCTCAAACTCAAGTTGTTGTGGTGGCCGCAGGTTTTTGTTCCAGCCAGCTTCTGTATTTAATTGGACTCCTGAGCTAATTAAGTGAACTGCTATTTCTCAGATTATGTGTTTTGGGAACAATACATAAATTAGTCCTGGAGGACCACTGTAACTTCAGGTTTTTTGTTTCAACCAGATTCATAATCAGTGGCAATAACTGATAACACTGAACTAATTTAATTAGCTGTTTGTTTTTTTTTTTGTTTTCTCTTCTCTTATTCTACATTCAGAAAAGCTCATCAACATTTTTTTTACATTTATAACACATTTAGAAATGTTATATATTTTTGCTATAGATTTAAATGCTTATCTCTCCTTTGTTGATTTTGTTATATTTTGTTCTCTTTCTCTGTGTAGTTTGCTCCTTTCATTGTATCTTAATAATGACAAATAAAAATGAGTCAAACAGATGCTCAAACAACACTGAATAATGAAAGGTTGCAGATACTTTAGTATCAGACCCACTAATTAGAAAATAAAGAATTAATTAGAAAAATTAGAACACCTGATAAAGTAGAATGAACATCAAGATGAAAGTAATGTTATAAAGAAAAAAAATTCCTTATTTCCATGTAACTGCTTAGCACATTAAAAAAAATACCAAGCTTAATTTTCTAATTTCTATATTGTTCCTAAAACACTGAATCTGGGAAATAACCGTTCACTTAAGCCCAGGAGTCCAATTAAAAAAAGAAGTTGGTTGGAACCAAAACCTGCAGCCATGGTCCCCAGGACTGAGTTTGAGAAACCATTTTCTTTTTTTATCCCACTTACAGTGCTATTTCAAACTATTTTGGGAATTTCAGTTTTACTCCCCTTAGCTAAACCTTAGTGCCAATCAATTCATTGTGATTTTCGAACCCGGGCACAAACAAGCAGACATAGAATGTTCCCAAAACACACGTTTTAATTCTTTCTGCTCTGCACAACACAATAACAGTGCACCAATCACAAAAAAATAAGTCAGTCTCTTCCCTTTGAAATTCCTTCGCTCCACTCCTCCCGTCGCAAGCTCTGTCCTGTACTTCCCGACTCCGGCTTCCGAATGGAGTGAGGCAGCCTCCTTTATACTGCACCAGGTGTCTCCTGATTGACGTCCGGCAGCACTTCTGGTTGTGGCGGAAGTGCTGCATGCGGAGACTCTGGAGCTGCCTAAAAGCCCCCTGGTGGTGGCCACGGTCCCCTGCTGGATTGAGCTTTTAAGCTCCAATTCTGTAGCCCTGCTGTAAACCAAAGAAGCTGCCCTCTTGTGTCCCAGGGGAGGTACTGCTGATAATATGTCCATTCCCTCGGTCTCTTCAAAAGGGTGTCCCGTCCGGGCAAGATCCCCGGCCGTCCATTACATCATTTATTCACATATACAGGTAACATCATAGATGGATGAGGAGAGATGTTAGGGAAGGTTGAGACCATAAGTCAATACCACATAATAATTACATTTAGATTTAATCATCAAATAAAGAGACTATACCATCTCCTTTTGTTTTCCATTGTCACTTCCTTTTGACACTCCCCCCACCAAAATTTAATAACATCTTAGCAGTAAATCAATAAAAAAACAACTTTGTTTCTTACATAATTTGCAGCGATATATGTACTAAAGTCCCCATGAAATGCATGGTCACTGCTTTTAATTATTGTTTCAAAAATTACATAGATAGATAGATTTTTTTTCTTCTGTATCATTGTTCTTGTTGTTTTACATATAAATCAGCAATATCTTCTTTACATATTCTGTATATTTGCTGAGACTAAAAATCCCTAGCTAGACTGAGGTAAAAGAGAAGTTAGGTTTGTGGCTTCTCCCTTCATTGATAGGGAAGTTAGTTTGATTTTGACTTTTGTTCTCATAAAGCCAAAGAGTACACACATTCCTTGCTGTTCTGTATTGATTACATGACAGAGTATGTATACATTCTCAGCAGGCTGTGCAATCTCTTATAGACATCCTCCTCAATATATGAGGTCAGGTTGGACAGCTCCTGTTGGTTATTTGAATCTTAATATTTATATCAATTGTTCACTCTGCAAAAAGCGATTCTAAAAGATGGTGCAGTAAAAATGGCAGTGCTCTGTGTATATAATGTAACATTTAAATTCCTGGCTTGATGTAAAAAGAAGAAAGGAGAAAAAAACAGAAGTCACTTGGTAGGAAAAAACAGCAAAGAACAAAATAAACTATTTAACAAACAGTGACTTCTGTGAAAGAATCATAAAAATGTGAAAAATGTGTAATTTCATAAAATGTGCACAGAGTACAAAGAATTCTAATTTTCATGTACTGCTATATTTTTCATGACAACAGCATCACTAATTGCAAAGCATAGAACCCAGGGAAGCACACATTCACATTCAATCACACCAGGCCAATTTATAGTTGTTAATCAAAAACAGTCTGCTTAGTTACAGTGTTTTGTCCAGCCAAATGTAACAAAACAAAGAAAAAATTCACACATCTTTAGTAAAGGTTCATCCTTCTATCCTTGGAGATAATTTGCCACAGGACTAGACTTTCATCCTTTCACCAAAATGTACAGGTAAACTGCCTTATAGATGTATGTGTTGGGTACAATTTTTAGAAGCAAGCAAAATAACTATTTAAAAATGTTATAATTTAAAATAAGCTGATTTTCAGTCATCTTTATAATATTACTGATCACAGTCTTTGTTTGAGCCATCTAGTTAAGGGTGCTAAGTTTTTGAATCTAATACCTCTTATTAACACTAGAATCCGCCCCACCTAAAAACGCTTCTTAAATCCCTTCACACCTCTCCGCCAGCGTCCTTTGTCCTCTAAATGTGCTGATAAACTCAGGCTGCAAGCAGCCGGCTATTCCATCCCCCCACCAATTTAGAACGTGTACAAACTTCTCCCAGCTCATGCCTTGATTAATTTTCTGGGATTGAAGTGGAGTTTTAGAGTGGAAATAATAGATCCTTATTTGGAACATACGCATTTCATGTGTGTTCTGTTTCTACAGTAATCTGTGTAAACATATTTTTAAAACAGAAACGTTTTTCATATTCTAGTAGTAAATGACAAAATGTAGACATAAACTATATAATGTATGAAGCCTGAAGTCCAAATATCAAATAAACACTTTCACAAAACGTACAAATATAACACAACAACTGCGCTTTTATTCTAAAGTATAACTGCAGCAAAAAAGCCGCCTTAACAGGCCATACTGACACATGTTCACTGCAACTGGTGCGGTGGTGTAATGGTATCAGCTGCTGACTGGGAATCAAAAGGTCATGAGTTCAATCCCTCACGACTCTGTTTTGAGAAGTAAACTGATCTTATTCTTACTATTTTAGAATAAAAACATACATTTGATTTCAGTCTGTAACAGCCAGTGTAATTTATGATACTTGTAAAGGTTAGCTTTGGTTTTTTTTATTCACTTTTCATTCTCTCAGTTGCATTCAGGGTCCTTCCCTAATACCACCCCCACCCCCCCCCAACTGACAATGCTGTTTTCACATAAAGACGCCCTATAGCTCTGCAGTGTATCACGATACATTCTCTTACCAATGCTAGCGAAATGAAGTGTCTGCATGCACTTTTTGTGGCATTACACGTGTATTTTTTGAGCATGTCTGTGCCATATAAATAACATTTGAGCTATAGCGCGTCTTTATGTGATCCAAATAAATAACATTCGAGCTCTAGAGCGCCTTTATGTGAATAATTGGATCACATAAAGATGCGCTACAGCTCAAATGTTATTTATTTGGAGAAGCGCTATAGCTCGAATGTTATTTATTTGGATCACATAAAGAAGCGCTATACCTCGAAGGTTATTTATTTGGAGACGCTCTATAGCTCGAATGTTATTTATTTGGAACAGACATGCTCAAAAAATACATGTGTAATTCCACAAAAGGTGCCTGCAGACACTTCATTTCACTACCATTGGTAAGAGAATGTAACATGATACACTGCAAAACTAGTGTCGGAGCAAGAATGCACATCGCACTTTTGCCATCGCTGTACTTTGTATATGTATATGGAAAGATCTGCATTTTACATGTGCCTTTACGCTGTAGGAAGTGAGTACATAAATAAATATAACTAAAGGTAAATAAAGAACTGAAGCTTGTTGATGCTGCATCGTCTTTTCTTTTTCCATCGCCTTTTCCTGTAAGAAGCGTTGTACACACTTCTCTCTATGCCGTGGTTTCTATTACACACCTGAAAGAAAGAGACAATATATGTGAAAACATCATCGCACAAATGCAATATTATTTGAAAACGAACACTGTCAGATCGGGTTTGAATTAATGCTGGCGCTATTACTTAGAGTCAGATCAGGAGCTTATTCAGTGCGCGCAAGAGCATGCAGGTGGCCAGTTGCTGTGTGCTACATACAACATGCTGGCGGTGATCAACACACATTTTAAAAAAATCATGTGATAGTACAAGCAACCGGCCACCTGCGTGCTCCTGCCTTACTGAATAAGCTCACGCCTTCTGGTGCATGATGTCAGCGCAGCAGCGGAATATAAAGAAGGAGACAAATACATGTGACATTTTGAAGAAAACATTTTATGACCTGAATAGTACCAATCAGAAAACATCGTTGCACTAATGCAATATTATTTGAAAATGAACAGCATCAGATCAGCGTATGGTATTTCTAAATGTTTGTTTTTTTTCAGTCTGATTCTCTCAGTCAGACTGTATATTTGTCTCTTATTCAGTGCGCTTATTCAGTGCATGCAAGAACATGCAGGTGGCCAGATGCTGTGTGCTACAACATGCTGGCGGTGATCAACGCACATTTTAAAAAAAGAAACAGACAAATATATGTGACGTTTTGAAGAAATCATTTTATGTTATTTATTTACTTACTTCCTAAAGCCTAAAGTCACAAATAGTGTGTAGAGGGCATGCTCAAAAATGTGAGTAAAGCCATGAAAAGTGCCTGCTGACACTTTAGTATGCAAGCAATGGTATGTGCATTCTTGCTCCGATGTAGAAGAGAGCTGAGTTTACCTCTGTTATAGCGCATCTATGTGAAAACAGCAGTGTCAGATGCGGGGGTGGGGTGTGTTTGGGCTTGTGAACGCGACTGAGATAATAAAACTGACTAAAAAACAAAAACAAAAAAACAAAGCTAACCTTTGTCATCATAAATTACACCAGCTGTTACAGACTGAAATCAAATGTATGTTTTTATTCTAAAATAGTAAGACTAACAGCAGTTTACTTCTCAAAACAGAGTGGTGCAGGATCAAACTCGCAACCTTCTCATTCCCAGTCAGTAGCTGATTCTATTACGCCACAGAGGCAGTCATAACAAACAGGTGTCAATGTCGCATGTTAAGGCGGCTTTTTGTTTCTGCAGTTATATTTTTGAATAAAAGCGCAAATGTTGTGTTAGATTTGTACCTTTTGTGAAAGTGTTTCTTCGATATTTGGACTTCAGGCTTCATACATTATATAGTTTATGCCTGCATTTTGTCATCTACTACTAGAATATAAAAAACGTTTCTGTTTTAACAATGTGTTTACACAGATTACTGTAGAAACGGAACAGACATGAAATGCGTGTGTTCCAAACAACAATATTATTTCCACTCTAAAACTCCACTTCACTCCCAGAAAATCAATCAAGGCATGAGCTGGGAGAAGTTTGTGCACGTTCTAAGTTGATGGGGGGATGGAATAGCCGGCTGCTTGCAGCCTGAGTTTATCAGCACATTTAGAGGACAAAGGACGCTGGCGGAGAGGTGTGAAGGGATTTAAGAAGTGATTTAAGGTGGGACGGATCTGCAAGTTTTTTTGTAGTCTCCGGTAATTCTAGTGTTAATTGAGTTACATAAGAAGCTGCTATGAGCTATAAAGCTGACCATTGCAGTTAGCACTGCTGCTTGACAGTTCCCAAATGCTGGAGTAAAATCATTGCCTATTTTCTACATGTTTCCATAGTTTTTCCTACAGGTGGTGTCCCTCCCACATCTCAAAGACTTGCATATTAATATTATACCAACCATTTATTTTCTATCTTGCTTATTAGTTACAAAACTGCAAGGAGACAGTGTCTTTTCTGGCAATACTGGATGGGGAAACAACCCAAGACAGTGCACTTGCTACTGGCAGCTATAATCTGGCCTATTGTGAATGTCCACAGCAGTGGATTATCTACACATACTGTTTTTTTCATGCAAATGCATGCTTCCAAAATAATGTTGCAAGGTAACACTAAAGGAGGGTCTATTTCATTAAACAAAATTACATATTAATAACAAATTAATATCCACAGAATTGTTAAAGAGGGATGGCTGTGTCAATCACTCTTGCACATGTAAGTGATTAACTAGCCTATTCCTCCATTCCATTGGTGCATGTCTTTATTTCCATTGGTGCATGTCATACGCCTACAACCATGAATCTTGCTAATTCCCCACAGACCCCCACACTAAAGTCCAGGGATCAAATAAATATTTCTATTAAAAAAGACCTATAAACTCAAAATAACCTACAAGGTTCTTCTTCAAAATTACCACAAACACAATTTTTTCTCCTTTTTCCACCAGTTCTACTTTAACCTTCTGTTCTGCACAAGTGACGCAAGGTGGTTCCCTTTAAGCCAAATCTGGGAGTACTTAATGCACCACTACATTGCATGGAAGAAGCCTTTTTGGGCCAGGCAAAAGCCCCTCAAAATAGGGGTTCACTCAGGTGGCACCCACGGCACCCTACGGGGCTGTTCAGTGGGACAGCAACTCCCAGGTTGCCCCATGGGTATGTGCATGGGTGTTCCAACAAAGGAACTCTGCCACCTAGTGCATTGGTTGAAACCATAGCCTTCATAGACAGTCTCCCCCTGTCCTTCTATTACATGGGTCTTTCAGGCATGTAAAAGGCCACCCTTCCCATTTTGAGAAGCCCATCCAAACCTACCTGCTATTGAAATGGTCAATATAAATGCCATCTCCAAATGAAGTGTAAACTCAAAGTGGTAGGAAATGCTTTTGAGACCTTTAAAATGTCCAAAATGTATCCAGGGCAGGAGCCAGCCTGCAACGTTTGCAATATAGCTCCAGCCTCACTGTGTTACATATTTTGGGAATACACCAAATTAATATTGTTTTAGTCAAAAATGTTTGAATGCTTATCGAACATCTTTGGTGTCAGAGTCATTTCTAACCCATTAACAGCTGAGTTTGGTGTACTCCTAGATGGGCTTAAAGTGGACAACAAATCAATTGTAATAGCCTACACCACACTACTAGCATGTAGACTTATCTTGCTAAATGGGAAAAATCCACACCCAAAAATCCCAACCTACCTTTTTTAAGTCAATGGAGAGATGATGCTCTATACTATTTGAAATTGAGAAAAATTAAATTGTCGCTTAGATTATCTGTTCACATTTTTTTACAATATGGCAAGCTTAATAAAATTTTAGAATAAGTATTCATACCGAGGGAAAATTACATTTCCCACTTTTTTTTTCCTATTTTTCCCCATGCTCTAGGCTCTCCTGTCTCTCAGGTGAGGATTGGACTATGTTTTATTAGGTTTTATCATTTTTATTTTGTTCCTGCTTTCTTTTTTAACTTTCAGATGTTTTTTCTTCTTTTTTTATACTTCAACTATGAAGAAAATAAAATGGATAACGCTTGTTCGATAATCAGATTTATATACACAAGATATACAAAGATTCAAAACTTCCCTGGCTTGTTTACATTACAGCATACCCGACTTAATGATGACCTTTGCTCATTTTTTTCCTTGGATACACTGAATTTGGAGAATAAATGAATACTGTGAAACATGGAGGAGGGTCAGTTATGCTTTGGGGCTGCTTTGCAGTGTCTGGCATGGGGTGCCATTTCTCAAAATTTAATTTATATTACTGAGGATGGACAGGACACAGTTAATTATCTTCAGGACACCTCTGTGAGGAACTATAAACTGCCCTGCAAGAAACTGATGAGGACAAATAAACCCCTACATTGTGGAGGGAGTTGCGTCTTCACAGTGTTGTTATTTGAAATACTCTGCTAAATCAAAACTCTAAAGCAAAGTCTGCTTTTTGTTCAATATGGAACATGGAATAAACCAATGAGTGCCAATTACTTGTGCCGATTTCAAGTTATTTCTGATATAATAAATACATAAATAAATAAATAAATAAATAAATAAATAAATATACACACTCACTGGCCACTTCATTGGGTACACCTTGTTAGTACCAGGTTGGACCAACATTTGCCTTCAGAACTGCCATAATTCTTTGTGGCATAGATTCAAGAAGGTACTAGACACATTACTCAGGGATTTTGGTTGATATTGACATGATAGCATCACACAGTTGCTAAAGATTTGCCGGCTGCACAACAATGATGCAAATCTCATGTTGCAACACATCCCAAAAGTACTCTATTGGATTGAGATCTGGTGACAGTGTAGATTATAGTGTACTCCTGGTCACGTTAAATAAACCAGTTTGAGATGATTTGAGCTTTATGACATGGTGTGTTATCCTTCTGGAAGTAGCTATCAGAAGAGTACAGTGGTCATAAAGGTATATACACGGTCAGCAACAATACTCAGGAAGGCTGTGGCATTTAAACAATGCTCAATTGGTACTAATTGGTACTTGGCTCAAATTGGGCCAAGAAAATATCCCCCACACCATTACACAACCACTAATAGCCTGAACCATTGATACAAGGCAGGATGGATCCATGCTTTCATGTTATTGGTGCCAAATTCTGACCCTACTATCCAAATGTCATAGCAGAAATTGAGATTCATCAGACCAGGTAATGCTTTTCCAGTCTTCTGTTGTCCAATTTTCGTGAGTTTGTGTGAATTGTTTCCTCAGTTGCTTGTTCTTAACTGATAGGAGTTCACCCGGTGTAGTCTCCTACTGCTGTAACCCATCTGCTTCAAAGTTCAACATGTTGCTTGTTCAGGGATACTCTTCTGCATACCTTGGTTGCCCTTCTATCAGCTCAAACCAGTCTGGCCATTCTTCTCTGACCTCTGGCATCAACAAGGCATTGTTGCCAAGGCAACTGCCACAAAATAGGTATTTTCCCTTTATCTGACCATTCTCTATAAAGCCTAGAGATGGTTGTGCATGAAAATCCCAGTAGATCAGCAATTTCTAAGATACTCAGACTAGCCTGTCTGGCACCACAACCAGAGTCACTTAAATCATCCTTTCTTACCCAATCTAATACTTGGTTTGAACTTCAGCAGATCGCCTTGACTACATGCCTAAATGAAATGAGTTGCGTATATATATTTCTTAAATATATATTTTTTCTTAATGCAAAATAGATTGGCCTAATAGATTAACCCTGAGCTACTGCACCAATCTGTCATGTATTTTGAATACACCTTGTATTTTGAAGTTGTGCTGGTATTTTTCTATCGTTGAATTGATGCAAATCCAACCCAGGCCCCCTCCTTCTATAAACTTCATATGTTATGACAAGATAGAATGTCACAATATCTTTAAACATCTTCCTTCTTTCCATTCTAATTCCAGTGCTTAAGTAGCAGAAAATAGGATCCTAACTTTGTCCATGTTAGCTTGTTAGATTAAAATAATTATGACCAACCAGTGTTTACCAGAGGCACAATTCAGGTTTTTCTAGTGTTTCTTTAATTCTCTTATTCCAAATGAATCCCACTTCCATTCAGATTTAAGTTTTTCAGACCTTTCCTCCATGCTTCCCAGGCATTATCCATATCATTAAAACAAATCATAAATGGAATCCATTACAATAATATGCCTAAATTGCAAGTGATGAATATTAAACAGAGCTTCATTCAAATGATGAATGTTAGCAATTAACAAGCAAATTTAAGATACACATACATAATGTAAAAGGAGCCTTTCATGCACTTCTGAAAACCCTTTTTAAGTAGAGACTTTACAATCTGGGGATGATCCCACGCTAATCTGGTCTTAATACTCACTTACAGTAAAAAGACTAACTTTTGGGTATAGTGCTGTTGTAGTGTGCACCAGAGCTGTGGGATAGCAGCAGATTAAGATTAAGACTTTGTGCATGCTGTAATGGACTTCTTGGAGTCAGAGAAGGGGAACAAG
Organism: Polypterus senegalus; assembly: GCF_016835505.1. NCBI lineage: Eukaryota > Metazoa > Chordata > Cladistia > Polypteriformes > Polypteridae > Polypterus > Polypterus senegalus. The sequence continues at coordinate 113,736,693 of NC_053160.1, read as the reverse complement.
GTTGCATATTAACTCAGACAACCTCATAAGCAGGTTCAACAAACTTAGTATTGTGGGTAATGTTACAAAAATGATTCTGCACATAGACACTTGCATATCTTTGTATGAGACAGTACGACATGTTAAGTGCTGGTACGCTGCAGTTACTGCGCAATCAGATGACCAGCTAAGCAAATCAAGGAGAAACACAAAGCTAAAACAATACTAGCTGCAGACACTGAGAGAGAACCTATACATGAGAATCAGTCCCCTCTTTATACCATACTACATAGTCTGGTCTTGATCTGCTGCTAATACGGTACTATCTCAGGTACACTGCACATGTATTATTTCTAACACAAATGCAAAAGAAATGAAAGGCATGCCTTTCCATATGGGAGCCTGTTCTTCCTTTAGATAACAGCACATTGGTGTTGTTTACTAAGACATGCAATGGCCTTTCTAACACCAAAAGCAACACAATTTGGGTGATACATTGAATTGAATAAGTATTCTCATCACAACCTATTTTACCTTCTTTCAGACACATATGAAACTGAACACAGCGGAAATGCATTTTCCATATAGCTATGTCTATACCTTGATTTCCAGGCATTTCAGGTTTGCTGATATGCTGGATGGCATTGTTGTTTCGCCTCTGTCTGACAATTATAGGTATTAATAGGTATGCACAAATGAAATACTTGTTATCACCCAGAAGCCATCCACCAGTAGACTCAATATTCATAAAAAGTCTTTAGTGATTGCAGACTTAGCTGTATTGTTAATGTAAAGGATCAGTATGGGAGGTGCAATGAGGCTCTAAGAGGCTGGGTGAATAAATGGGTGTCAGCTACAGCAGACTGATTTAATTTATATAACACTTAAGTGATGGGCTTGTGAGCTGGGACACAGACACAGAATGCAATGGATAGTTCTTTGGTTGGCTTTCTTTATTTGCAGTCATTCTGTTTGTATCCTGCCCTTCCCTTTTTTTTCTTCCTGCTTCTCCACATAACCAATTGAATCTCCATGTAAGGAAATCTAGCTGCAACCTTAGAACACATTCATAAAAATGTTTAAAGCACATAAAATTATAGGTTAGTATTTCTAACAGTCTACATGATTTAAAATAATTAAAAATTTTACCTATAAAATGCCATACAATAAATGCTTTAATGTATTTTATCATGTACATAATATAGTCTCGAGTATAAATCTTAGTATTCTAAGTTCAGAGAACTGTCACATCATGAACTGAATAGATTCTGTGTGACAACTGCTTCCTGGAGCTATGGTTGGTGTTGTATTGATTAGTACACAAAGAAATCTCCAAATGCCTTCTTTATTACTTCTGGGAACTCTCCTTCCATCTCTCTCCCAGTTCTATTTATATATATTGTCACACACGTGTGCATGGGAGGCAGCTTAAGGGCTTAGAAAAAACTGATTATTCATCTGCCCCCTACGCTGACGCTCTTTCTGAATTCTCTACAGGTCTTACCCGGGAAATCCCACCAGGAGCCGCCATTTCCAAGAAGGACACATCACTTCCGGTTCCAGCCCCAAGGATGATGTCACTTCCAGTTCCGGCCCAGAGGACGACATCACTTCCGCCCTCTGTCCTATAAAGCCCCACTGCCTTTGCTCTGGCAGGCAGTTCTGTTTTGGACTCTGTTGTATAAACTTATGAAAATTTATTAAGTACGTTTGTAGCCAGGAAACCGCATTAAACGGGTGGCTGCCCCAAACCTTTCCACGCCTCTCGTCTCTACTTATTACAATATATATATTTGTACAGTGCCACAACACACATTACCACAACATAACATCTCCCCCTTTCTTAAATATCTAACTCCCTGTCCAAAACTTGCCGTTAAAAAAATGGAAAATAACACAACAAAAGAAAACAACAGACTAATCTGTTTGACTTGCATTAAGATCCCGTCTCATAGTCTTTTAATCACACAGGATGGCGGCAAAGGAGGCCCTTCAAGGTGGACTTCCCATTTCCTTCAGGGACCAACAAAGCAGGTGGTTTCACGGTTAGAATCGGAGGTGGCAAACACGGATCCCCGTGTGACTCAAGCAAGGCAGCAGGAGGCGCACCAGAGGATTGATCCGAGGCTGGTGCATCATTTGCTGAATCTGCACATAGTTTGCAAGGGGACAACCGCAATGCATTCCATACTTTACTGTCACCAAACATGTAGCTGCTTTCTCCAGTTTTGTCAAGTACAGGCGTGGGATTACTGTAATGTGGCAATCCTTTTCACAAGGGTTGGCATTTTTACTCACAATGTGTCTCCCTTTGCCAATAATGGGACACGAGCTTCTCTTCTATCATCCGTGTATTTCTTCATCTTATTCTGTTTAGCAGCAACTCGTTGTGTGACATGTGTCTGGTCACACTTACAGGTAATCTAACTTAGACACCATTAACATATCCTACTACGCCACCCAGTTTTATTAACAGACTGGGAACTCTTGAAATTTACTGATAAAAGCACACAGGTTTCTTTAAATTGGACGGTGAGTAAACGCACAATGAAAGACACAACAGTAATTTCAGGAAAAGCAACAGTAACTTCTATTACACAAGACAATAATTCCATTAAAAGGATAAATGAACATAATAAAATCTAACAATATCAGGAACAAAATTACTTTTTTTAAAAAGGAAAGCACATAGTCCTCTATAAAAGTCCATTAAAAAGAAAGATTGGAGGATACAACCTTTAGTCGTGCAGAGTCCAGTTTGCGCACTGTCACCCAAACAATTAATCGTCCAACTGTTCACCGATACATTCTGTTCACTGGACACTCATTTCCCAACAGAAGTTTTGTCAAATCGTGGAATCCCTGTCAGTGTCTCTTCGTCGTTCTTTTTTTCCACTCTAGGCTCCTTGTATTGCTGTCACCTAGGCACGCCTCACTTATCATTCGCCAGCTTTGCTCGGTCCTTTCATGCAGCTTCCCTCTCTCGCTAGACCCACAACCAGCATCTCCTTGTGGAGCTGTCTCTTCCTCCCTGGAAGTAAGTGTTGCCGTCCTTGTGCCTCACGTCATGCCAGCCATGTAACCTTGTCTCCCTGCGAGCCCCTGTGCTCTGTCCAAGTATCTTAGCAGTGTTCTCAGTGAACTGTCCCTCTCTGACAGTTGTCTTATGCTTGCATCGTCTAGTTCAACAGATGTTAACAAAGGCAATACATTCAGTTTGGTACGCATCTTGTGCCCATGAAGCAATTCAAAAGGCAAATTACCTGTTGTCTCATGTGGCATAACTCTAAAGATATGAAGGAATTCCATAATGGATGATTTCCAGGGCTTACGCTGTAAATTAAGCATTTGTACCGTTTCCTGGAGCACTCGATTAAATCCTTCAATTGCCCCATTAGCCTTAGGGTGATAATTTGCAGATCTAGTGTGCTGAATATCCCTCTCCTGTAGGAATGTGGTCATCATAGAGGATGTGAACTGAGGACCAAGCCATCGTGTGTTATAAATGCAGTCAGGTCCCTACTCTCCACTTGATGGTACGCGTTTGCAAGATCTGTAGTGGAAAAGACAGTAGCATGTTGTAATTGAGAAAGCAGTTCTTCAATATGTGGCAGCGGAAAAGAATCAACAATAACAGCCTTATTAGGCTCACAAAGGTCCACATATAAACGTATGCCACCAGTTTTCTTTTGTGTGACTACTATTGGTGATCCCCACGGAGAAGCATCCACGGACTAAATAATTCCAGCATCTAGCAAGTAGCGCAGTTCAGCAGAAACAGCAGTCCGTACTGATATTGGCAAGCTCCTCAATCTGTGCTGCACCTGTGGAACGTCTGGCCGGATTCCTACCTTATGCACAAACCCTTTTGCACAACCTAGGCCTCTGAATGGAGTGGAAGACAACTGTAACACTGGGGCTGGTGGGGTAAGTACTGTATTACCTTCGATGTGCAGTTTCAAAAATGTAACTAAGTCCATGCCTAGTAAAGGGGCACCGGTTTGCACAATGAAGAAAGTAGTCGTTACCGTGACAGCTGCATATGAAACTCGGGCTTGGAGGCAACCTATGAACGGTAGTTCAGTTTTGGAATAACAGAGCAGGCGTACGGGAGGTACAGATAAATTATAAGTACCAAAATACCGGTTACATAACCCGCAGGGTAAAATGGATACGGATGAGCCCGTATCTACGAGGAGACACACTGAATACAGTTTAGAATCATTTGCTTGAATTGTAACAGCACATGAAAATTTTTCCAGGCTGGTTTGTACTATCATTCACACACTGGTAGTTTCTGTAATCTCAATACCCCAAACTCAGTCTTGTGGAGCAGTGCAACATACACAAGAAAAATGTCCAGATTTCCCGTAGCTTCTGCATGTAGCCGATGCAGCCAGATACTCTGGAGCATTTGCAGGATGTGCGTCGGATCCACAGCGGAAACATGACTGATTCTTATTGGAGGTAATAGAAGTGCCAGAACTAGGCTGTACGCGGGCCTGGCCATCACGGCGTTGTGTAGATAACATTGTGCTTTGTACTGCATCGACTGACGCTAGAGAAGAGGCCGCCAGGATCCCTGCTTGATTTTTAGCTGCTTCAATTTGTGAAGCGAGCATCACCGCTTTTTCAAGAGTGAGGTCATGTTCAAATAATAACTTCTCACGGACACATGGACAGGCTGCCTTTTCTACCAACTGGTCCCGTAACATTTCATCAGTTTTATCTTTAAAGTCGCAGGTAGATGCAAGATCTTGTAATGCAGAAATATACTGAGCCACAATAACAAGCAAATAATTTTCAAATATTTTCATCCATGTATCAAACGGAAGTGTGAGCTCTGCTGAACGGGGAAGAAAAGCAACTGGTAGTGGAACAGTAGAAGCATCCATCATTGCCTAGAAATGTCCTCATTGCCAATTTTGTTGTATTGATTAGTATACAAAGAAATCTCCAAATACCTTCTTTATTACAGAAAGACCTCTGTCATACAATTTCCTTCTGGGAACTCTCCTCCCATCCCTCTCCCAGTTCTGTTTATATACAGTATATTTGTACAGTGCCAACTACTGTCCAAATTAAATAACAGTAATACCACAACTTAAGAGTTGGCATAAAAGGAATACTATTTAAGAAGCACTTAGTGATTAATGACTAGATTGGTAAACAAGCAGGTTATGAAGAATTTAACATGTTACTTTAGTTATGATGGAGTTGGAGAAACATTGAATTCTTAAGATGAATTTTATAATGTTCTTAGTGTAATATAATATATGACTTTTAATTTCACTCTTGTTCTGCCACAGAAGAAAAAAGACAAAGAACAACCTAACTTTCTTTAAAATGCCAGGCCAAGAACGTAGCAGTTCAGCTGGATCACAGCATAGGCAAAGAAAAAATAGTGTACACACAGAAAAAAAATCTGATTTATAAAGCCGTGCATACAGATTTCATGCCAAGTTCCTTTATAAAGCTCCAAACATCTTAAAACTGTTTGCTTGTGCAGACGCTTGTAGCCAATCCCCGTCACCATCGCTCAGTAACAATTTAAGGCTTAAAAATGCACTTTTTGAATATGCCTAACCTAATCCCAAAATAAATTTGCCCATGTTCCTGAGAAATGTCTATGCTACAAACCATTGAAGAACAAAGGAAAAAGGCAGAAAAAGATACTTCAGCAAATGAGAACTTGAATTTGAAGTATTATTGACTGAGTGGAGAAATGCAAAAACATTGTTTGCTGGGATCTCTGTGGGTGTCGCCAACAAAAGGAAAAAATTAAGCATGGAAACGAGAGACTCCAGCAATGCATGCCATAACATAAGACCAGTGCCGGGATGAAGAGAAAGTGTTCCGATAGAAAGGTTGAAGTGAAAATGAGAATTATAGAACACCGGCATAGTGTGTATTATACTACTTGGAGTAAAGGTTCAACCGACCACACACTCACACTGTGAGTTGCAGGTTTTATAGTAGAAACAGCCATCTGTGGCCTTCTGCCATGCTGTGACGAGTATTCTGATATAATGTCTAAAGATTAACCAGTCCCAGTCATAGACCTATAGGCTACTGCACTAATCATGGCCAAATGTACCACAGCACAATTGTGCAAGTTGCCAATGAACACACATAACCAATATGTGACTTTACATGTTTGTTTATTTTATCATTTCATAGGTTGCAATTTACCAAGTGGAGAGAGCAAGAGCAATATGATATCACCCAGTACCCTAACTTCCACCAATGCCAGGAGACCCATGTGACATGTTTCGACTGATGAGGTGCTGCAGACACAGCAAGAATTGATTCAGGCTATTCATGCCTTTGTCAAAGTCAGCATGAACTGATGCAGGCTGTCTGCTCTGAGGTGCAAGATACTATGAACAGTTTCATTGAATTTGTGAAAAAATGAAATACTGTAGCCAAGTAAATGTCAATGTTGCAATACATCCAGTAGTTTATTCTTTATACATTTAACATACAACATGCAAAACTCTTGCCAATTGCAGTTCTGTCCTGAGGAATAGGTTCTGGATCATTTATTTGCTCATTTTGGCCCATCTCAGGTGGCAGAGGCAGTCCATGGTTCTGTACTATGTTATGCAGTACTGCACAAGCCACAACAATGTAGCAAACCTTTGTGTAGTTGTACAGAAGAGTGCCATCAGGTTAATCCAAACACTGCTATCTACCTTTTAATGAGCCAATAGTTACATCACTGATTATGTGCAGAGTGCCTGTCATTAGATCTTCTCTCCTGTGGTGTCTGTGAGTTGATGAATGGTGTGAGGAGCCAGTCTCTGAAGGTTTCCCCAACTATCACCTGAAAGAAAAATTATACACGCCATCTTTAATGTACTAAACTTAATTGAACCTACTTTCCAAGAAGCCAACGATTACTAACATTGTGACCCTAAAGTCCTACTCCTACTCTACTGGTTGATGAAAGAATTGTCGGTTGAGCTTGGCCACCTTTCTATAATGTCAGTTAGACACATTTTAGCATCACATTTTATTTGTGTGTTAATAGAATAAAATTCAGTCAGTAATTGTCCAACCCACTATATCCTAATACTGATTCACGGGGGTCTGCTGGAGCCAATCCCAGCCAATACAGGGTGCAAGGCAGGAACAAACCCCATGCAGGGTGCCAGCCCACCACAGGGCACACACACCCACACACCAAGCACACACTAGAGAAAATTTAGGATCGCCAATGGACCTAACCCGTGTGTCTTTAGACTGTGGGAGGAAACCAGAACACCCAGAGGAAACCCACGCAGACACGGGGAGATCATGCAAACTCCACGTAGGGAGGACCCGGGAAGTGAACCCAGGTCTCCTTACTGCGTGGCAGCAACACTTGCCACTGCGCCACCCTTAGAATAAAAGTCTTTTTGTTCATAAAAACCATTCATTCTGTGATGGCTCTTTTGTTGCAACATGTGCAGTCAATTCCACTGATGACATTAGAAAAATTAGCAAATGCTGAAAATTGCCTTTTTATCTCATTTGGATGAAATTGGATGTATCTGGGTAGCATTGTAATTATACTATCCTATACTGATGTCATGATAAGGCTCAGCGATGACTACGAGATTCCTGCTTGATCAGTCAGTTCACATTAAAATGCACCCATCAGCAAATAGCTTATGTTTGTTAAAATATGCCACAGCATATGGACTGTGTGACTTGTGCGTTATGGTCTATGCAATATGGGCCCCAATTCAGCACAGAGGAAACTGTAGGAAATCTAAATCACTATATTTGGCAAGTCATCATCATGAGCCAAAAAAATCATTGCAATATCTAAAATCTTGTACCTTGAGTAACTGCCATTGCTAATATCCTCCAAAAAAGCTAATGATGCCATTGCCAGTTATGTCGTACACCAAACAGCATACCCTTTTGACAGACAAAATAGATGGGCTACATACTGAGGCAATTACCAATAAGTGTATGTATTAGGTGTTATTACCATCTTTGAAGAGAGCTGTATTGAGAGAGCATATTAGTTAACTATGATATAATTAATAAAAGAAGAGCAAAGTGTGAATGATGTTTTAATGAAATGTGTAACAAAATCAGATTTGCAGCATTGTCCTGCCACAACTAAAAAGTTTATGTTGGACTTCTGGATGGTTCCAACATTAGGTAACTTCAAGCCACTCCAAGTTTGTGTTTTATAAATCCTGGCTTTTGCATACAAAATGGCTTATGTACATTTCTGGGCATATGCAACTTTTATACATGAGACATTAGGAGTTTAAAAAAGTCAAGCTTCAAAAGCAAAACACCACGAAAACTTTTAGTCAAAATTGCTTGCTGTAATTATAAATCATAAATCACTAAGAAGAGTTAAATGCACCAAAAAATAAAAAACAGAGATCTTGGATGTCAATGGGCCTGTGGCCCTGGGTTATAAAGCATTGCACCAAAGATGACTTCCCGGACACATTTCCTAGGAAGCATCACATTGTGGCAACAGAACCACAAATTGGCAGCACCTACTAATAAAAAAATTGCAATATGGTGAAAAAAAATAATATATATATTAATAACAATTATTAACATTTTTCTAAGAGACAGTAACTATACAAAGAGATTCCCTGTTGTTCAAAACCTGCAAAAATCTTTATATATATTACGCTACCGTGGCTGTCCGTTTGTCCAGGATTTTAAATCACCTGTAGCTCGCAAACCATTTGACCTATTGACCTGAAATTTGGTACACATATACTTTGTGACATCTACATTCCGCTTTCGGGGTGATGATTGACCTCCAAGGTTATTGCTCTTTTTATTTTTATTTTATTGTAGAATCAATTCTTGGCAGCAGCCAGCTGGGCGGCTGTACGGCGCATGCATATGGGGGCCGTTCTCAACCCTCCCTCCTTCGCGATCATTTTCCCTACCTCTTCATATCTTAAATAATTCTTGAGGCAGATTGAAGACTTAAGTGCCAGCTTAAGTGAAAAATTAAAGAAAACTTACTAAGTAATTGCAACACAAACACTGACTTAATCAGTTTTAATGCGAATAGATGCTGACGAAAGAATAGAAGAAGCAGACCACTAGGGTGGAGAAAAGAAGAGCTGCTCGGGAAGCAGCAAGCACATCAACCTCTGACCAAATGAATACTAAACATACAGAGAAAGATGATGAAAACTATGAATGTTCAAGTCAAGTGTGTTCTGTGCAGTGTGCTGTTACTGGTGTTAAATTATCCTGGTCCAGACTATGGCTTGAAAATACCTCTTGATTCCAATTTCATTCAAAGCTGCTGCCAACCATACAGTCAGTACAGCTTGTTCATGTGGTATTTGAACATGTGTGTGTTCTCTGATGATACCATAAGAGTCTGCCGCTTTACTGGCAACATAAAGAAAGAGGCATTTTCATTATAAATTAGCATGAAGATGAAGATATAATAGGATTCAATGCCAGAAAGGAAAAAAACATATTGAAATGCAGAGCACAGGAAAAATGTTTATAAAACTGGGTGGAGTATGTTCCTAAACTCATAGTGTTCTCCAGTTTCTCAAGTTTAATTGTAGTAAAGTTACACAGACAAAACATGTGACCTTATATAGTGATGTCAGAATGCATGTTTTCAACCTGATCAGGTTGTGTTTAGAACATGTTACAGTTGGCTGACTTCTTAATGTATTTATTATTAGTAAAATTCTCAGTTTCATTAAATGCCCCACCCACATTTTTTAAAGAAAACATCTTGTGCTTAGATATCACACAAATAGACAAGCCTGACTGTGTGAGTCATCATGAGACTGACCTTATTCTGCCATATCCATCCACCACTTATTAGAAACATCTTAATTGATGAATGAGGACTTTATCAGCCATGGCAGGAGTCGTTATGTCTGTGATTCTCCTAGAAATGTATCTGTCACGCAGCTCAAAATTGAATAGCCATTTTCAGACCAAGGCAGAGATGTGGCACTAACTTAAGGCACTCTGGAGGGAATGAATGATTAATGTAGTTTATAGACAAGCTAGCCTTGTTTGCCTTCTGTATGTAATCTCTGGTGGTTCAAGTTTGAATGGATCTAATAAAAAAAGACGTTATGTTTTCCATCTTTTCTGCTTGGCCCACATCGGACAATTTCTTTATTGACAAAATGTACTAATGAAATGTCACCTTGGACAGATTGATAAAGGACTGAAGTGTTAAAAAGTTTTATTCTTTAAGTATTCCCTGTTTTTGCATTGAAGAAATTTATTACAAAAGCTAGACACATTTTTAATGACTACACAATATTATACATGATGCTTTAATCTGGGGGTATACAAAGGAGAATATATTTTGGTATATATCATTTGTTATACATAAATACTTTAAAATCTTTTCTCTGTAATTTTTAAATTGACATTTATGTGGTGGAACAGAATCATACTTATAATACTTTTTAATATAGTTATTAAGCTGTGAAATAATCCTTGGGTTATTTTATGACATAGCAGACAATGTGTCTAAGTGGTTGTATTGTACTGTTTAATCCCCAAAACTAATTATCATATTTTGATTGATCCCACATTCTTTTTTGTCAATTGTAATTACAGTTTTGTTTGCTTTGCAAGGTTCCTTGTAATCATATGTAAAAGACACTATATAAAATAATATTAAAATGCTTACTGTGAAGCTCTGAGCAAGCCAGTTAATCCACTACCAATCCAATTATCCATATAAATCACCATGGTATACATACAAGTTATTTTGTATAAAAGTCTCCATCCATCCATCCTCTTCCGCTTATCCGGGGTCGGGTCGCGGGGGCAGCAGCTTAAGCAGAGAGGCCCAGACTTCCCTCTCCCCAGCAACTTCTTCCAGCTCTTCCGGGAGAATCCCAAGGCAATCCCAGCCCAGCCGGGAGACATAGTCCCTCCAGCGTTTCCTGGGTCTTCCCCAGGGCCTCCACCCGTTTGGACATGCCTAGAACATCTCACCAGGGAGGCGTCCAGGAGGTATCCTGATCAGATGCCCGAGCCACCTTATCTGACTCCTCTCAATGCAGAGGAGCAGTGGCTGTGCTCTGAGCCCCTCCCGGATGACTGAGCTTCTCACCCTATCTTTAAGGGAAAGCCCAGACACCCTGCGGAGGAAACTCATTTCAGCCGTTTGTATTTGCGATCTCGTTCTTTTGATCACTACCCATAGCTCATGACCATAGGTGAGGGTAGGAACGTAGATCGACTGGTAAATTGAGAGCTTCGCCTTATGGCTCAGCTCTTTTTTCACCACGACAGACCTATGCAGAGCCTGCATCACTGCGGATGCCGCACCGATCCGCCTTTCGATCTCATGGTCCATTCTTCCCTCACTCGTGAACAAGACCCCGAGATACTTGAACTCCTCTACTTGGGGCAGGATCTCTCCCCCAACCCTGAGAGGGCACTCCACCCTTTTCCAGCTGAGGACCATGGTCTTGGATTTGGAGGTGCTGATTCTCATCCCAGCTGCTTCACACTCAGCTGCAAACCGATCCAGAAAAAAAGTAAAATAATAAAAGTCTTATAAAAATAATTAAAAAAAAAGAACAATGCAAATACAAATAGGATTGTTTTCCACTTGTATGCAAATATTACTCAATCTCAGTCAGTCATTAAATACACAATTATTCCGATTTGCAAGTGTACTAGTAATGCTGGTATACAGTATAGTTGTACACAAAGTAGTAGCCTTTCCTTAACAAGGTGGGTATTTCTGTTGAATTTACAGAATACACAACCAGCCTTTTAACTATATTTAAAATATATTGTACAGTTGCACCCAAAGAATGGTGTTACATAGATTGCTGTGCAGTAAGTGTGCGCAAGGACTGCTATTTCATCCTTCAGGCACAACCTATAGAAATTCTAATCATTTTAGTCAGTCTCCATAATTTGGTTTACTTTCTGCAAACAGAGAAAGGTACACATCAGCATGTAAACAATATCTTAAACAGACACAGACAGAGGATGCCATATCTCTTGCACTTTATACAATCCTGGTACATCTGTAAAATATAAACTGCTATTTCAGAGTTCTTTTTATATCATACATACTGTTGTACCATCAAAGCTAACCACCAAACATCTCAGTGTAGCATTTAGCACCACCCTCTAAAACTGGATTTTTACCTTCCAAACCAAAAAACTACAGCATGTATGGACTGGTAGCATCACATTCTCAATGTGGACTCTTAACACAGGCACTCCAAGAGTAGTGTGCTGAGCCTCCTTCTGTATTTATGGTTCATCTGTGATTGTGAGGCTAAACACAGCTTCAATTCCATCATTAAATTTGCTGATGACCAATAATGATAAGATGGCTTACAGAGAAGGTTTAACTGCTGACTCAATGGCTCCAGGACAACAATCTCACACTTAATGTTAGCAAAACCAAGCAGCTGATCATAGACTTCAGAAGACAGACTAGGCTTTAAAATATAGCAACAATATATAATATTGTTAAAATATAGCAAGTTTAAATTTCCCGGATTGATTATAATCAATACAGGAAATTTAAAGTTGCTATATTCACTGGTGAATTGTAGTGGTCACAACACATTTTTTCTCTTGACAAAAAGTCTGATTCCTTAGAGGTCTGAGGACACGTCACATTTCTACATTTGTTTCACAGACTTCATCAGCTGTATTGTCTATTCTCACTGGATGAATCACTTACTGGCATGGCACCTGCTCATCTCAAGATCGTAAAGCACTGCCGAGCACTGCAGAGTGTGATGAAGGTGGCCACGATACTATAATACATATAGAATATTCTCTGCATAAGAAAGTGAACAGAATTATTAAAGATCTCAACCATCCTGCACAGCTACTTTTCTCACTCCTCTCTTCTAAGGGTACATAACCATTGGCACTCACACCAGTTGATTCAGGATCAGTTACTATCCACAAGTTATAAGGATGCTGAGCAGCCAATCATAAGAATAAATATTGTAACATAAAAAACAGATTAATGTAAACTTTTCATTTATTTTTTATTTTATTTATGTTTTGCTTTTTTTGAATTGTACTTTTGTCAAATGTTCTGAGGAGACATGCAAGTAAGAAGTTTATTGCATTACACAGCATATCTTGCAGTGTTACAGTTTTGAAGTTTCAGATTTCAGTGGGTTATAGTGTTAAAAACCAAAGATACTGTACAACATCAGTCAGTGTAAAAAGTTAGTTTGCTGGAGTGATAAAATCATGGAGTGGAATATATCCATCACTGTAAAGTTTTAATTCTACATCCAGGAATTTTTTTTGTGCTCTTCTAAGACATTTCTGGAATGATGGTGTTTTATCTCTGTAATTGGACAAAGCTCCTAATAATAATAATAATAATAATAATACATTTTATTTATATAGCGTGTTTCCCATGCTTATGCTGCAATTGCCCTCCAAGGAATACCACATATAACTAATTTCATGTTTGCTTTTGTTACGCTAGCCAATGCAATGTTTAAATTGATAGTTCACCTGTAAAACTAATCAACTGTTGATCTTAAATAACCAAATTTATTACAAAGTTGTTCTGGGCTGAGAAAGCTAACACTAGCTAGCATGCATAACTAACTTTACTAGTAAACTGAATATGTAAATTAGCTAAAAATTAAAACCTGGTCAAATATGTTCTGTTCAGTAAATGTATACCATTATATACAGTATTCAGTTCACATACATTTTCTCATTATGCATTAGGTGAGGTTTCTGTAAGAATTATTAACATTTATTACTGTTGGCATCAGAAACCATGTTACAAATTTGTGTAAAAAGTACTATTTAGCTAAATGTCACTAATGTTAAATGTAACCTGCCTGTTTACAGTATTATTTAATCTCATATTAGGCATCAAGGCTGAATGATAGCGCTGCCATCTTTTAAAAACAGTCTGGAATGACATCTATTGGCAGGAAGGATTAGGAATGGGGGCTAATTAAATTAATCCAAATGTACAAACATGCCTCTTCTTCAAGTGCTTATTATGAATTTGTTTAATTTAATATAAAGGCATTTGCAACCCTCTAAGTATAATCAATTCCCTGACCTAAATTGCCACTTACCACAAACTTTCAAGGTAGATTCCTTTCGTTCTTGTGTACTGTTCATCCAGATTACAGAGAGCAAATAAAACTGAATGCAATACGAGACCAAGTAAAACCAAAAACATATTGGAGTTATTGATATTTATGGGGCTGAGCTGATTGGACTCTTTAGCTGGCATGTTAACCTAGAGTGTAACGCCTGAAATGATAATTTGAAAGAAATGAGTATAGGGTGGGTAACCAGGTTACACAATTCAGTGCACTCTCTCTACGGCACAGATTCTGGCTCCAGTAATAACAACATGTTGTGCTCCATTTTGAGCGATTTTAGCTTCAAAACAGCACACCTGGAGTGAATGATCCCATATTGTCATTCTCTGTACTGTCATTGGTCCAGAATGATACCATCTTCTGTTAGTCCATTTACACACTTTGACAATTGTCTTGTGTCAAACTTTAAACCCTTGCTTTACAGCCATGCTCATCCAGGGATACATAAAATTCCTACAGTGCTGAACCTCTTATTTTCAAACAACAGTAGCCACTGAACAAATCATATTAGTAACAAAAATATTAATGAATCAAAATAAATTTCTTCCTTTTTAAAATTGAAAATGCTGAAAGATTTTAGACATTGAAGGGGATGCATTTTTACTGTGACCTAAAAGTATGATTAGGATCCATCAACTAACAGTGTCAATTGGTACTAGACATGAAATTAATGAAATGTGCCCTACTCAGTATCAATTTAAAGGTATACATTGTAGTTGGGTGCCTAATGATTATGTGGCGTGAAGCAAACAAAGATACAGATTATTTTTTATTGCATTGCTAAAGAGCTTAAATGCAAAATTGTTTAATTTAAATACTGACTTGTTTAAAATGCACTGTTATGCCATATAAATGCAGTGCTATCTCATTTAAATGCAATAATTTTTATTTTCAAACTGGCTCTATTGCGCAAATGGACTGGTGAACATAACTGATTAATTATATTTTGAACAAAAACATTCTTTGCATTACAGTACCTCACACTGTACTGTATACAAATTCTGGAAATTATAATATAGATCTACAATCCACATTGGCCATAATTACTGAAATATGCTATTCACTGTTTTATTATTTAATTTAATTTAACAACTAGTTAAAGGAAAAAAAAACCCTTCGATTTAACTTGTATTATTCTTATTATTTAAAAGACACAGCAATAAATAAGACAGATGTACAGACACCTGGGGCTCCAGGCTTGGATAAGGGTCACAGTGATGACATGAAGTGTGGTGCTAGTGAGTGTGCAAATGATTTACACCATGCCTCTCCTATGGGATACTCAGGAGCAGCAAAGTAGGCACCCCTACTTCAGAGAGAGAAGGAGAGAAAGAACATGACATATAAAGATAAAAATTAAGAATAAGTGAACATCTCACAACCTTATTATTTGAATAAATAAACAATATACATATTATTAAAAGAAAATCAACACAGATTGGGTTTATTACTCCTCAATGAAGTAAAAGTAGACTTTGGAAGAGCAATTATTACATTAAATTTAAGAATTGTGGTTTACCATTAACAAGAATTCTGTTCAGAAATCTGCATTTTCCTTTGCTTAATTTGGTACTGAATGTTATCTTTAAATTACCCTCCTGAGCACTTATGTAAAATATTAAATTAGCCATAATTAAACTCAAGGCACACTCCAACCTAACCAGATGTATACCAGTTGTCTCATAATACATATTCATATTTTAATAACACTCCAATAGACAATTTCAAGTCCACAAAAATGTTTTCCCACATATACACTACTTCCAATTTGCATTAATATTGCACTATAATAATCTAGCTTCAATATAGCATAATAAAATAGCAAATATAATTCTGAAAGTCAAAATTCTAGGGCTCTCTCCTGAAATACGCAAAGAACTTACTGTGGTAATTCGTCTATCATGAATTAACGCTTTAAAAGAAAAAAGTTCTAAGACTAGTGTGAAGACGTCTTACACACAGGAAAAAAGTTAAAGCACTTACCTGTTTAAATCATCGAAGTGTAGGAGTATGTTCCCACGAGGATTTTTAACCTTGACTTCAGTAGGTTCGCAAGGTGCGGTGCTGGTGATGTGTTGGGAGCGTGTCCAGTTGAGGCCTGGTGGACGCTGCATGTTTGCCCATCAAAAAGGTGAGTGTCTCCATCGTCCCTACCATGATCAAAATAAGAAGGGTGGAGCATGTTAGTTCATGCATTCATGTGTTAGTTTTGATGAAAAGATCTCAAGAGAAAGTCCCAAGGCAAAAGTAACTTATTTCTGATTTAAAGAAAGCATGTCAGAGAGCTGAGCGCAAATGGAGAAAAACTAAATTGATTATCCACTATGAGATATTAAAGGCTAAAATAACAGAATACAACAACATAGTTTGTCTTGAGAGGCGGTGTTATTTCTCTAAATTTATAATTAATAATGCTAGTAGTCCGAGAGTTTTATTGTCTACTACTGATCATTTGCTAAATCCAGGTCACTCAATGGATTGCCTCCGAAAAACTTCCAGTGAAACTTGTGAGGCTTTTGCTATATTTTTTAATCACAAAATAAATGATATTAGAAATAATATAGTACACCCCATCCCCCAATACTGATCCTCTTAAATGCCAGTATTCCTTTTTAAGCGAATTAAATTCTTTCACCAGGATAGATCTACCTGATTTATATATAAATAATTTCTCAACTGAGATCCTCCTAGTTTTTTCAAAGAAGTATTGATATGGAGTCTTCCCAGATTGTCATAAGCTGTTTTTAAACCCCTGCTCAAGAAAACTAATCTTAACCCCTATGTTTTTGAAACTTTAGACCTATTTCTAACCTGCCTTTCTTAAGTAAAATCCTAGAAAAAGCAGTCATTATGCAGCTAAATAATCACATGAACAAAACATGGTTTTCTTGGCAAGTTTCAGTCAGATTTTAGAACAAATCACAGTACAGAAACTGCACACTTTAAACTATTAAATGACTTGCGGGAAAATGCAGATAGAGGCCGTTTATCTGTTCCCATCCTCTAAGATCTGAGTGACTCATTTGATACCATTGATCACAATATAGGGTAGTCCAGATCTAATTATGCAATTTTCATTACACTATAATTTATTAAGTTTATTACATAGGAAATTACCCAAAAATCCAGGACCATCGACAAAGTGTGCGAACTGACGACATGAAGAATCGTCTTCGCCCTGAAATGGAATCGTCCCTGCATAAATCAAAGTCATCCAGACGATCTGGATCTGCATAATTAGATCTAAACCACCCTGTATTCCTAGAAATCACCTTAGTCAGTGGGTGGGTCTCTCTTGCAGTGTTTTAAGTTGGTTTGAGTCTTACTTGACAGGTAGAAAATTCTTTGTTAGTTGTGGTAATTATACTGCAAAGACACATAATATTCTTTATGGTGTTCCACAAGGATCTATCCTGGATCCACTGCTCTTTTCAATTTATATGTTTTCATCAGGTCTTATTATCTAAAGGCATTATGTGTGCTACCACAGTTATGCTGATGACACACAATAGTATTTATCAATAGCATCTGATGTCCCCGACTCTCTTGGTTAACTGACTCAGTGTCTTACTTGTGTTTCTGAATAGATGAGTAGTAATTTTCTTAAACTAAATAAGGAGAAATCAGAAATCCTACTGATTGGCAAAAATGGATATAGTGAGGGTATTAGAAATAAACTTGATCCATTAGACTTGAAAGTTAAGACAGAGGTAAATAATTTAGGGGTAATTATTGGCTCTGACCTAAATTTTAAATCACATATTAATCAGATTACTAGGACGGAATTTTTTCACTTATAAAGTACAGCAAAAATTAGACCCCTTATAACTTTGCAAGATGCTGAAAAATGAGTTCACGCTTTTGCTTTCAGTCGGCTAGATTACAATAACGCACTCATCTCAGGACAACCCAAAAAAGACATCAATCGATTGCAACTAGTGCAGAATGCAGCTACCAGAATCTTAACTAGGAAAAGAAAATCCAAGCACATCTCTCCAGTTTTGATGTCACTACATTGGTTACCCATGTCATTTAGACTTGACTTTAAAATACTGCTTATGGTTTACAAAGCCTTAAATAATCTCACTCCATCCTATATCTCGGAATGCTTTTGGTCTCAAGATATTACTTGTGTCCATAAAGTTTTGAATTGACATGGTTAAAAAGACAGCATTTTTTTAGACTTCAGGTGCTTCTTATAAGTCAGCTTAAGAAGGGTAAACAATGCTTACCTGTACATGCTTCTTTAAGTTTGAAGGCAAATTCTTGAAAGAGATTTCTTTAGATGCTGACAGACAGATAAAGCACTGTATTTTATATGAATCATCTTTGCATTTTACAACTTTGAACAAGTATTGAAATGTGACCATGGGGGAAAAAGCACATTCACTTTCCATGTCTTAACAGTGAGCAGGAAGCATGAGAACAACAAAATAAATGAGCAGTGAAAAGTGGGCTTTTTTGAAAAATGATATATGGCATTCTATTGGCCTCATCTGGGAAAAGATGAACTATAAACTAAGGTGACCACACACCTGATATGTCTCTTTTATGAATTTATAATAGCTTGGTCTGTGTAAGGATTAATGATGACTTCCTGGAAAATATAAAAAAAGTAAATAGTCTCCTGTTTGACCTAAAAATGTAGTGTGGTAAAGGTAAACACAGCCATGAATAAAGTATACTCAAGTAAAGTGCTTTAAACCCCAATGATTGTGAAAGATCAATATCAAATGCATAAAAAAATGGGTGAGAATGAGATTGATAGCTTTAATACATAGGTACAAAGATATAACTTGTAATAAAAACATTGTTTACTCTTTTTAAACGTCTTTTCATTTGTAGGAGAAAGTTGATTATTCCTCTGAGCAAGAAAGTTAATGTGTCGGATGGAGCAGGCACAGAGGTCGATGAGAATGTGTTTGAACATTTGGTGACCACGTAGGACATGTCAGAGGGTTATATTTTTGCACACTGGGGGGTTTTCTTTTTCTCTTAGGCAAAGAAACATGAACATTTTAAATGTAAAAGCCAGTTGATGAAGGGAAAATTGGCACCTTTTTTTGGGACCGGGTGATAAGTGAAATTGCAAATTTCCTGAGTAATTGTGTTACATGTTATTGTTGCTGGCTCTCTATAGGATGTAGATATTTATCTGCTTCGATTCTGTTGTTTATACAATGAAAATATGTTTTCACTACTGCTGATCAAAGAAAATTGGTTTAATAAATAATAATAATAATTTAATAAATCGTCAACTTAATCTAGGCTTGGACTGAAGCAGATATATACCTCTGGGGAGTGGGTGGTGTAGTGAGAGATGTTCCACTGAGAAAGCTTCAAGACCACTCAAACAGAGCGCAAGGGCTTTCAGACAGATGAGGAAACATGGCTGGCAAGACACAAGACACACGGATGATGACACCTACCTCCAGGGAGGAAGAGACACTTCCCCTAGAAAGATGCCAGTTATGGGTCCAGCAAGAGAGGGAAAACTCATAAAAGGACCGAGTAAAGCTGGTGGACGAGAAGTGAGGTGTGCCTAGGTCATGCAGCAACAGAAGAACGCCAAAAGTGAAAAAGAACGCTCAATTTATGGAAAAGGAAAAGATGCTGATAGGGATTCAACAAATTTAGCAAAACTTTTGTTGGGAAAGAAGTGTCCAGTGAACAGAGTGTTTCCATTGACAGTTGGCACACAGCGTGCAGTATGGATTTTGTACCACTAAAAGTTGTATCTACCACTATTATATCTTTAGCAGACTTTTTGATTGTGGACTGTATATTTTTTTTCCTGATATATTTTATATTCTCTGGTGTAATACAAGTTACTGTTGCTTTTCCTCAAATTATTGTCATGTCTTTTATTTTGTGTTTACTCACTGCCCAAATGAACACTAGAATGCCTGAAGCCTATGAAAAAACTTGTACATTTCATGTGTGTTCCGTGTCTACAAAGATCTGGGTAAGTGTAGGATGAAGGAAATGCTGAACACATACCTAAAGCAGAAACCTTTTCCATGTTATACTAATAATAATGTGAAGCGTATAATGTGTGAAGATGTTAGTCCAAATATCAAATAAACATATGCGCTTTTATTTAAGAATATAACCTGCCTTTCTTTTACCCAGATCTTTGTAGACATGGAACACACATTAAATGTATGTATTCCAAATAACAATTTACAGTATTATTTACCCGATACAACTCCAGGACACTCACACACAGATAAGGAGCCTTGACTTGAGCTGGGGGAGCATTTTTCCTGAGTTGAGCGGGGATGGGATCGCAGGCTGCTTGTGCTGATTGACACATTTACAAAACAAAAGATGCTGATTGAGAGGTGCGAAGGGATTTAAGTGAGCCAGAATTACGAGTTTTTTCGTAGGCTTCAGGGATTTTAGTGTTAAAAAAACCAATGTGTTGTTATCTGTAAATCTCAAGAGTTCCTAGTCTATTAATAAAACTGGGTGGCGTAATCAGATATTTTAACTGTTTCTACATTAGATTATCTATAAGTGTGACTGGACACCTATGACACATACACTTTGTAAGGACAGATGACAGTAGAGATTATAAGGATAATAGCAAACTACAGATTTTTTTCTTTAAAATTTACCCATTATTATTACTTTAATATACAGTATATTATTACAATTTATACTTTTTTCTCCAGTTTCATCCTCATCCCAAGTATCATACAACATGGATACACATTCCAAATCAAGTCATGACAGCAATATTTCGATTCCTTTACAAAAGAGGGCAACATATGATGTTTTGGATAGTCCAGAGGGCAAAGAGGAAAAGAGCCCAGCTAATTCAGTCCTCAAAAAAAGAGTTGTTGAAGCGCAGACAGCTAACATTTGTCCATTGCCATGGAAATATTTTTGTATGGTGCACTGATTAAATGTGTTTTTGCAATATTTATATGTGCTTATTTTTAAAACAAGTTTTAATTTTATGTTTTTTTTCTATTTTTTAATTGATAAAGGAATATTGTATTTCAAACAACAGGAGGTGAGTCTGTACTTGAGTAGTGTGATTACACTGGAACAATCTTTGACAAACAAGATGACTAATAGTCAACATCTTTGCAGCCCATATGAGGGACAGAACTTTACTAATGCAGCCCCATCTGTCTAACATTAAACACATACAAATTATCCCTTCAATGAACTTGATCAATGATTTTTTTTCTTAATTTTATTGGAGTACAGGTCAGCATGTTTTAGTACAGTGTCTCTGGCCTTGCTAGGCTCAGCTCCTCATTAATGTAACCTGTTATTCAAACTTGTAGGTGTTTTGTTTTTGATGTGTTTTTTTTTTGCAGAAGAATTATTCATTTATTAACAGAAGAAATGTATACCTTGGGTATCATCACTTTCTTTCCAGCCCACAGAGATCCACTGCCCAAGAAAGGATCTGAGATTCTTTTTCTCAAATATTTTATAAGTTTTAACTATGTAACAGATAAAGAAAGGCTTTAAGAATCTTTGTAGATGATAATCATATTTTTCAAATATACATATCTGTTGTGACTTTTTTAGTGTTTGTGTTTTTCTGCTTGCTAGTAGAAACATAGAAAAGAGATACAGTATAGTGTAAAGATGCAAAATTCTTATTGCCATTCATCCAGGTGAAGGAAATCCATTCACACATACTGTTTCCAGAAGTGGTAAAATTTTTTTTGATACACCTTTTCTTTTAGCATACTTATGAACATATTTCTTGCAACATTTGAAGTGTACGTTTCTATGTGTGTTACTATGGTAGTAAAAGAAGTACAGGATTTTTGGCATAGTGTTTAAAAACTGTTTAGTGAAAGACTAGTACTAATGTGCAGTTGCAGACCTCAAAATCTAAGGAACTGGTGGCCTGGTGCTTGCCCAGACAGTGAGCAATCTGGACAAATAACAACATGGCAGAGCCTGTGAAGCAACAATATCCTTAATGAGCCAAACAATTAATACTGAAATCACTCTGCAAAAGATGCAAGAGACATTCCAATACAGACAGTATCTCATCCAAAATCCTGAGATTTCAAGCACTGTTCTGTCTGTTTTCCCAAGACTCTTGGACACTAAAGTGCTGGTAAATATACAATGAAACTGATGTAGTGCTGAATGACAAAATGCAAAATTTAAATATTTGCTGTGAAATCAATTTTTCACAGGTTGCATAAGTTGCAAGTTACTATAAAATATATTTTTATTGTGGTTATTACTACTGTATATTATTAGAAACATATTTAATAAACAGAAATGTCATGGCTGACTCTTGAATGAAGTAACTAAAAAAATGTAAAATGCTCAGACTTACATATCAGTTAACGGAGTCACCAAATGCACCGGAATGGTATGCCACGCATACATTTTTTTTATTGTGTTTAAATTTAATTTTTATTTATTTTTCATTTTTTGTGGAAGCTACTTTGTTTAATATTTGCATTTGCAATGGCTTTTTTTTTACCACTAAGCAACTTGAACTTTACATTCTTCAGAGACACTGGTAGTGCTGCTTTCCCGCAGTAAGGAGACCTGGGTTCACAGCCCGGGTCCTCCCTGAGTGGAGTCTGCATAATCTCCCTGTGTCCTTTTGGGTTTCTTCCAGGTGCTGTCGTTTCCTGCCACTATTCAAAGAGATGCAGGTTAGGTGAATTTGCAATACTAAATTGGCCCTAGTGTGTGTTTGATGTATGGGCGAGTGTGTTCACCCTGCGATGGACTGGCACCCTGTCCAGGGTTTGTTCCTGCCTTGTGCCTTATGCTAGCTGGTATAGGCTCCACACTCCAACCCAACCCCACAACCCTGGTCTGGATTAAGTGGGTTAGCAAATTACATGACATTACATAACATGACATGACAATCAAGGTTGTAATAAAAAGTCACAAATGTAATGAGCTGTTTTGTTTCATATTAAAATGAGTCCTTGTTTATTTCACATGTTTTGATACTTAAAATGCATTAACACCCCAACAGATACAAAATGAACTCTAATCAAACAGAGACACTAGTGTTTAAAGCTAAACAAATGTTTATTTTTATATCTGTAATTAGGCTGTTGAGATGACCTAAACAATTTAGTATTAGGAAAGTACAGATAATTGCCAAATGTCATTACTTACAGAGTTTTTCTCACAACATAATAATGTTATTTACCTCAATCCTTAAAAAATGTTAAATTGACATTTTATCAGTGGCTTCAATATAGAAACTTTAAAAGTGTTACATTTTTACTGTCAGAGTCCAGTTTCCTGTATGTGAGTAAACCCATGACAATAAACCTGATGTGACATGTTACATAAACTGCATCTTAATGTCAAAGACAAAAGAGTTCAATCATAGCATTAATAACATGGTGAAATCTCTCTTACTTTCTCTGCTGGTTTAATGGCCATTTTCAGGGTCCACGCAGGTTGACCAGATGCCCCCAAACAAAAAAGCAGACACTTTTACAGCTAGATAAAAGTGCAGTCAGGAATTAATTATAAGGGTGGCTGTGAAATTATAGGAATTGACCTAAAATAGATTAGGTGAGTCGAAACCCAGAGTGCCTCCCTGACTATGCCTATTTATCCAGATGGCGTTTCTTATCACAGCCTCCTTTGGTCAGCCATTAATGACACACAAGACAGACTGTGCAAAGTAGAAACCAACACTTGATGAAGGGCCAATCAATTGCAAGGCCATTTTGCAGTCAACAAACAGCAATTAGGGGTTGTAAAATATCAGAGGTTAAATTATTTCTAAAAAACAGATAATTTTATTTCTTGTACTCAGTCATATTACATGAACAGATATCTCACAAGCATCATGAGGAGTGCTGATTCAACCAAGGGTTATGGGGTTCACTGTGTGTGACAGCCTCTTTTCATTTATCCTAGCTGTGTGGATCTGATAACCAAATAGACATTTAAAATTTGGTGCTATATTGTTGTGATTACTTGGTGTGCTTGGAATATGTTTTGTGAATTTTGTCTGAAATTTAGTTTCTGTTTATGTTCTTTATTATTAGTTATTAATGTCATTCATGTTAACATCAAGCCTACTCCTTCAGTAACTTTATTGTTGCAACATGTTGCTGTAACACATCTGTGTATACAACAATTTGTGACAAGAAAATCGCCATTTTCTTTAAGGATAAAAAGATTACAGATCCCTCTGTCAAATTAAGGAAAGACTGTTTACTATGTCTAGAGGAAAAAGAAAAAAAATCTGGTACTGCTTTTAAAGTTCCTGACTTTGATTTTTGTATTTTTTATGAAAGTTTACCTGATAGTTTGACCTGCGCATGTTTAGAATTTCATATTCTTGTTTTACTGATTTTTTTAATTCCTTATTTACTCATTCCAAACCTATGCTATTCAGTTTTAACGAGTTAATGTTGTTTAATTTATTTGAAAAAATACTAGTCACACACATACTACAAAAGGTCTTATTTATTCATGTACTCAGCAGTTACAAAATACCAAATAAGAGTTATAACAGCAATTTAAACAACCAACCTACTTTTGCTTTTTTATATTAATCAGCGGAAGCAAATAAATATGCAAATACATTAACCATAAAACATAATTGTCTAAGAAGCATATATTTCTTACAGTCTTCTCATGTTTGTATCTGGGCTCATCGGCTTTAGCACTGTACTTTTCTATGTCACATATCTTTTGCTCTCCTCCTATCTTTGGATGTTAATGTCTCAAGTTTGTTTATTTTTAATCTAGGTCCCCACTGTATTCTCTAATATGTATTTATGCTAAAGTTACTTTTAGGTACTTTGAAGTCAAACTTTATGGTTTTGAATCTGAAATTTTATCAAAGAAATTAAAAACAAAAGAACACTTTTAATGAGAACAAGATTCCCAACATAGCTTTTCAATCTCCACTTTTGAAACTTTTGCTACATTTAATCAAATTGTCACAAGGTCCCTAAAAGAACTATTGATACTATACTTTGCAACCTATTAAATGTGCGCATGGTTCTTGGTGCAAAGAAAAATGTAATGGTTGTGTGAAATTTACTTTTGACCATCTGAAACATATACCCCATTGCTCTAGTTGAGTATAAAATTATAAAGTAACAGTTTGCATCCACACTACGCTTTTTTCATAAATTTTAATATTTCTATCATGTCTTTAATATTTCAAAAATTTTTAATGCCTGTTTTTTTAAACTGAACAGATTCAATTCCTTTAGTTTCCCCACATATCTCATACCTCACTATTGTCGAACATGTTTTGTTGCTCTTCACCACACCTTTTCTGTAATTTGGAAATCAAACAAACTTCAGTGTTCTGGATGAAGCCTTACAGGTGTTATGTATGGCTTTAAGAATAATCTCACTTGACATGAAGTTAGCATGTTGTGTTGTGTAACCCAGCACCCTATTGATCTCTTAATTGCACCTGTACATTTTCTAGATATGGATAGGGAGTAGTCCTTCTCATGAGGCATACTGTTGCGTTTCAGGTCCCAACCTTATGTAATTATCATCCATCCATCCATCCATCCATCCATCCTCTTTCGCTTATCTGAGATCGGGTCGCGGGGGCAGCAGCTTGAGCAGAGATGCCAAGACTTCCCTTTCCCCAGCCACTTCTTCTAGTTCTTCCAGGGGAATCCCGAGGCATTCCCAGGCCAGCAGGGAGACATAGTCCCTCCAGCGTGTCTTGGGTCTTCCCCGGGGCCTCCTCCCGGTTAGATGTGCCCAGAACACCTCACCAGGGAGGCATCCAGGAGGCATTCTGATTAGATGCCCGAGCCACCTCATCTGACTCCTCTCGATGCAAAGGAGCAGTGGCTCTACTCTGAGCCCCTCCTGGATGACTGAGCTTCTCACCCTATCTTTAAGGAAAATCCCAGACACCCTGCGGAGGAAACTCATTTCAGCCGCTTGTATTTGCGATCTCCTTCTTTCGGTCACTACCCATAGCTCACGACCATAAGTGAGGGTAGGAATGTACAGTAGATCGACTGGTAAATTGAGAGCTTTGCCTTACGGCTCAGCTTGTTTTTCTTTCTCACAGTCAGGAGACCCGGGTTCGCTTCGTCTGCGTGGGTTTCCTCCAGGTACTCCTGTTTCCTCCCACAGTCCAACGACATGCAGGTTAGGTGCATTGATGATTCAAAATTGTCCCTAGTGTGTGCTTGGTGTGTTGGTGTGTGTGTGTGCACCCTGCAGTGGGCTGGCGCCCTGCCTGGGGTTTGTTTCCTGCCTTGCGCACTGTGTTGGCTGGGATTAGCTCAAGCAGACTCCAGTGACCCTGTAGATAGGATATAGCGGGTTGGATGGATGGATAATGGATGGATGTATTTTTGTGATAATGAAAATTTGCCTCTTCTCTTGGGGGTTACATTTAAAGAGGAAAGTTTTGTAGCATTTTGTAGCATTTTGTTACATTTATAGAGGAAAGTTTTGTAGCAAACACTAAAGAATAAACATGCCTTTATGTTTAGTATTTTAACAGCTGTGGACCTAAAGGACAAACAGTGGCTCTGATCTGACTTTGTCTACCTACAGTACAAACCTGTAGAGGATCTGCTGTTTCTGCTGTCTGATGAACAGTTTATGCTATTTCTAAAAATGCATTTGCCAGCCAAGTGCTTGTGCGCATTGAAACTACTGTACTGTATGCCATAAACAGAGATTAGCCCGCCTTAGTAACAGTTATTGTATTTTATTACTTTTTTCAGTTATTTTGTTCTTTTTTTACACTGTGTATGAAAATGTACGTTTCTGTACATTAAAATTAATTAACTACATATATGCCCAGCACAGAATTCTATCCAAGAATTCCATAACAGCTCTGCTTATTTTACAGCAATGGTTTGCAAATTCAGTCCTGGGTTACCACTGTCTAACTAGTTTCACAAAACAATGGCTTAGTCCTGCTTCTAATTGATCATATTGTCTAATTACTTAGCATTTCTTCTTCTATTAGTCAGTGTTCAGAAACACGTACCACTGTGTTATCTGCCTTTAGAAGATACTCAAAAATGTGTAATTTGTAATTTTTGCCATCGCCTATATACCATAGTCTTCCTAGTTTACCTTTATAATTGAAGTATGCTCGCCTAATTTCCTCCTAATACTGACAAGAAGTAACAAGAAGTACAAACCTTGGTGAAATTTACTAAAGGGAAGCAGCTACTTTAATGTCATTCACTTTGTGGTTATATTGTATGACACAATAATATGTTGATAGACTTTCATTTTGTGTGACTTTTATGACATTTAACATCTAACATTTTATCATCACTTGTGCTGGTAGCTTAACACACTGGGAAATGCATTGTCTCTCCCTTGCGTCCTGATATAATTTATATGATTTCAGCCTTTTTATACCAAGTGTAATTTTTTTATTCCCAGTAGCTGCTTTCAATTTTTATATAAAATTTTTATTGAGGAAAATAAATGAAAAACATAAAGAAACAGGACATATACAATCAAAAGATACTCAAACCCAATCCTCCAACTGGCATCCACCACTACCCTGTGCAAAACATTATTATACAAAAACAGAACAAGTGACTACATGGAGCCTCTGACACAAATTAAAAAGACAGCAGTTCACAGCCAATAGCTAAAGTCAACAGATGAGAATTAACTCATCATCAGACATCCCACCAACCCACAAGACTGACAATTAAAAGCCATTTTGTCAATGCCAAGAGCTCAAAAAAAAATCAGATTATAGAAAGAAGATTTCCAATATTCTTATTAGAAATAAAGAATAAGAGGCCAGTTTTGCTTGTATCCAGAAGAAAAAACAACCTTTGCTGGACTGGAACAAGAGAGAGCATGGAAAGAAATGCTGGAGAGTTTGATACAAAAATCCAACAGTGAGTGACAGAAGGACAGTCCGAAAATATGTGGATGAAAGTTCTGGGAATGTTTTGGGAGCAGAAGTCACAAAGGGGCTCAAAGGGTAAATCCATTGCAAAACATTTATGAGTGGTAGATATAAGTGATGAACAAAGTTAAACTGTGTATGCTGATGACTGGGATACTTTGAGGAGGTACTGGGTGGTTTTTATTTTCCTTTAATGTATATTTTATCCTTACTCTTTCTAATACAATTTGCCACCTCCCTGACTGTTCTTTTACTGCTAAAAATAAACTCTTACATTTGACTTTTAATAAACCTTTAAACATTTGCTATTTTGTGCTCACAAGTCCTACAGTGAGTATGGGAGTATTTGTCTTATATACTGCAACTGGATTTCTTTTGCAATTTCTTCCTCATCTCCTTACTTGTATTTTGCAGAGATCTCCCTAGTTTCTTACTACCTCAATACTGTATACTTTTAAACTTACCACAATGCTGATCAACCAAGTCCATATATTTAAATGTTTCTTTCAGTTTGACTTTTTAGACTTTGACAAATTTACTCAAAATGTGTTTTAATAAAATGTAATACTTATAGCTTTTCTGTGCTATAAATATGCTACGCCAAATTTCTGAAATTCACGAAATGGTAATGATTCACATAACTTTACCCCTGAATTGTACAGTGTTTGTAATTGCAGTATATTAAAACTAGGTAGTCTTCTCTTGTATTTAATGTCAAGGATAATGTCAGGAGCATATGGAAAGGCATTATAAGCATCACAGATTATAACATCAAAGAGGCAGAGTGCCCCACGGACTCATCTCTCCCTGATGGTCTACATACCTTCTATGCTTTTTCATTTTCCCACCTCCAGACTGATCCCTCCATCAGATGAGCTGCCCATCAGTGTGTCAGCAAAAGCAGTAAGGAGGTCCCTGTTGAAGGATAATCCCCATAAAGCTGCAGGCCAAAATAACATCACAGGCAGGGTCTTGATGGACTATGTTCACCAGCTAACACAGATGCTGTCAGATATTTTTAATACCTGATTGTCCCAGACATCTGTACCAACATGCCTTAAGACCTCTATTATCATTCCAGTCCTGAAGAGATCCTCAGTGTCTTGCATGAATGACTACCATCTGGTGGCTCTGACACCTATAATCTCAAAGTGCTTTAAGACACTGGAAATGACAGAGATAAAAAAGACCATCAATATGCTTATAGGAAAAACTGATCCACAGCTGATGCTATCTCTTCTGTGATTCATCTGGCTAAGTAGAAAGGACTTCTTCATCAGATTACTCTTCTTGGATTTTAGCTCAGCCTTTTTGAATAGACTGTCCCTACTTGGATTAAACTCAAGACTTTGCAAGTAGATTTTTGATTTTTTAACAAGGAGGCCCTAGTCAGTTAGAATCCACAGTATTACATCTTCTATCATCATTCTCAACACTGGCAATCCCCAGTTGGTGTGGTTTGAGCCCCCAACTGTATACTCTACTGACCTATGACTGCATATCTCACAATCTGACCGATTACATAGTGAAATTTGCAGATGACATAGCAGTGGTAGGACTTGTCACTCATAATGGTGATTTAGCATACAGGATGAAAACGGGTAAACTGAAGGCTTGGTGTAAGTATAATATCCTTACCATCAATGTAAAAAAACTAAGGAAATGATTGTGGACTTTCAGCAGACTGGTACTCTCCTTACCCTTTTCCAATGACCTCCATACTCTCCAATCCGTCTACTGACTTCATAGGAAGAGTCACCAGAGACATCAGTGTCACTCTGCATAGTACTCACAGTACCTGTGTACAGGCCAGACATGATATTCATCAACTTTGGGGCTATCCCAGGAAGTCCCACAGGGCAGCTTGATCAGCTGAGTTTATTTAATAGCTTAAGTAGCAATAATGAAGCTTGAACAAATTAGGTTCAGCTTTGCCTTAGCATGTTACATTTTTTTGGCCTACTTAAAATTTTTTATCACATCTATAACTTTTCTGTGGACATCAATATCTCTAACCAAACTCTTTGAAACTTTTTTTTCAGCCTTTTAATGCACTAAAAGTTGTCTGTATTTAAAATACACTGAATAAAAATGGCATGTCAGATTAAAATAAAAAAAATGTACATCGGTTGCACAAAATAAAATTGTTTTTATCAAAAATAATTTAATTATGCTTAATTCACTAAATTAATATATCCTGAAACATGATATTTTTATATAAAATGAATGAAACGTGTCTATTCTGTATTAAATTAATTATATTGTGTTAAATGAACATGACTCATGTCAATAAAGCATAATATTTTAAAAATTGTTTGATAAACTTTTTAAAAAATGCACCTCACCGAGATACTTAGCTATAACCTTGCTGTATATGGTATATATAACTAAATATGAACACAAAATGCGCCTTGAATAAAGGGTTATATTATAAAATACATTTATTTATATTTATGCAACTTTATATATTATAGGATAAATGTTAAATATTAGTAAAATATAAAGTGCAAAAATTGCTGCTTGGCACCTTCTTTCACAAAATAATTGCATTGTATTTTATTTGGGTGTATTATTTATTTTTCTGTATTAGTAGTATTTATCTGGTTGAGCAATGTTATGATAATACTAATGAACAACAATGTGGAAAGTAGTTGACCCGTAATGAAAGTTGGACCCTTTTTTGTTAAGTTTGTAAATGAACCTGTACTGTGCGAGTAAATCAAGACAACTTAATAGTACATTTACTGACTTGTGATTTTAGTTAGTGAGAACAATTTGATAAAATATTAAAAGAGAATACAAGGAAAAGCACAAAATTTAGTAAAGTTAGTCTGTGTGATTAAGTGTTTTAAATGAATATCGGAGCATTTCTTGTGTGTGTATTTTTAACTTTTATTTCACTAACTTTTTGCTCTTAACTGGTGACAATAACCGAAACCCACAACCTGCTGCTTCTTTGAAAGTTTACCAACCTCCGCTAACAATGAATCCACTGGGTGCTTATTAATTTCCGGTGAGGACTAAATAGAACTATTTTTACTTCTACTGTATGTAAATGACTGAAATTAGTATATTGTACATCCCACAAGATTCAATAAATTAATTAAAGTGGAACATAAACAAAACATGTATTAAAAAGTAAATCCATTTTCTAAATGTAACAACCTGCCATTTCCTTTTTTTCAGTGTATGTGCTTGTTGCTTATTTTTTAAACTGAATAGGGGACACTAAACAAATTAGTCTGTATAATAAACTACTTGTAAATTACTTTTAGAATTTGTCATTTTGTTCTGTTTTGCTGAAGATATTTTGAATGTTGCAAATGTCATTATTGCATAAAGATTTTTTATGTGTCCCAATGAATACTCATCTATTTCAGGCGTAACAAGTGACAGTACAGAACATATTCATAGTATTTTAATTTAAAGCATATTTTTCAAAGTAGAGTACAAATTGTATGTTCTCACTTTATAAAATAATTGGTTTCATTTTCGATTGAATGCTGCCTTCTCATTAATTAAAATTCGAGATACCCACAGAGAACAAATAAAATTTGACAGTGTAATCTACAAAAAAAGCAAGCTCATGCTGCATGGTCTAAAGGTGTTTTTCAATGAAAGACCAACCTAAGGAAATTGAATATTACAGCAAAGGCAATGTGAAATGTAAATGGAAGAAGATTTCTTTGTATTGTATACTGTATACAGTAGTAGGCAATCTAAAACAAAATTAATCCTTTAAAATTCCACAGTGTTAGCTTTCAGTAATATTTGATTCAAGATGTAAAAAATAAATAAATTTGGCTTTATAATGGGGGAATGATTAAACAGAACCCTTTGTTAAAATGAGTAATGAGATTCCATTATTTTTGAAGTCTTGTCTACAAATTCCAATTGCCAGACTGACACAAATTGATGTTATGTTATAAATGTTGCATCTTAAATTAGCTTTGGCAAATGGGGAATTTAGAAGATTCATATAAGGAATTGTGTGTATCGACAATATCATAAAAATGTGCGTGTTCATTTTTCTAAAGAAAGTGTTTGAAGGTTAATATTCAGCACATTTCTCCTTATCTTCTTATATAATTCTGTGAGGTATTTCTGAAAAAAAAAATCTAAAGATGTTGTCCCTTACCTATTTATGCAGTAAATGTATAGTGTAATGAAACTACAACAGTAACATGTTATTTCTAGAAAAAATATACCAAATGCTGCTTACTATTTAAAATTTAAAGTGCCATAAATTGTGTTTTACTAAGGTAAAATATGTGACAGTATCATAATAAGTCTCTTGGCAACATATCCATTTATTTTCAGATTTTTAAAGTATACTGTATTTATTTCTATCCTATTTTTTGGATGGAAATTCAGTATTAGATGTGAAGTATGCTTAGCACTTTTTTACTTTCTGTTCATTTTAAACTCCAAATCCAGATTGTACATATACTGTAGATATTAGGGGCTTCCCAAACCCAGACCACAAATAAGATACAGTAAGTCTTGGCTTCAAAAACACTCTCTTTATTTTTTAAAAGATTTCTTCCTGTCCACACATACATTAAAGCAATGGCCCAAGCTCTGCTCCAGGTGCAAATCCAACTTGCACTGCTGATTTGAACTGAGCTGGCTAAGGAGAAAAGACTTGTTTCCAGGCCATCCATTTCCACCTTCACAATACTTTTCATAGGAAATATGTAATATATATATACTATACTTTATATAATTCTTTATATTTGCAAGGTTCAAAATATATCCCAGTTCTATATAGTTGAAGTTAACCCTATATTAAATTTATTCATTCATCCAGTTGTTAATTATAATTACATTATAACTGTATTTCATCTTTTGCATAGGTGGACTACAGAGTGTAGGCACAGAAACTGAAAGTTGCTGGGCAATGAGCAATGCAATTTTATGTTTGTATAATAAAATAAATAAATCCCATTGTACACCTTTATGATTCTATATAGTGGGGTATGTGACTATATCACAAGTCCTAGAAATGGACTTTAATAATACTATTAGCACCACATTACTTTTCATACACTCTAGTGATCTCATTTGCTTGTGTTTCATTCATATTGCAAATTGGGATAGATTAGATTAGATAAACTGTATTATATCCATGGTAAATACAAAATAGGTTGATATAACTGTATTTGTAAAAAGGGGAGAATTTGGCTTTTTATTGAAGCTAAATAAGTTAACAAATACATAAATTTAAATATATAAATATTTTAACAAATACACACACACAAATAAAAAAAAGAGATTAAAAGAAAATAGAGATAAAAAGTGCAGTCACAGTGAGGCATTATAAAGTCATACTGCTCTTGCTTTGAAGAGTAGTAGTGTAGTAGTGTAGTGTTTATTGTCAAATTTCTGTTGTATTGTTTTCATTCTCTCTTTCACTAATACCTCTTGCAGGTTTAGGGTATGCCCCTTAACTAAGTCTGCCTTTATAATTAGCTTGGGCTTCTCTTGAAGTGATGTTACTTGCCCAGCAGACTATAGTATAATTAATAACAGTTGCCATCAAAGAGTTTTAGTATATGTAAAGGATGTTACCACCCACATTGAAGGAACACAGTCTACCTGAGAAAAAAGGGCCTGCTTTGCATTTTCTTATACAGTTCTTCCGTGGTATGACACCAGTCTGGCCTGTCACTAACGCATACCCCACAGTACTCTACATCCACTTCCAGAAGTAGATGTGACTGGGAATGGAGGTTTTTTGATGCAGTGAAAATTTTGTTACATGTTTTTGCTAACATCATATTTCAGGCACTTCCATGTGCACCAAGAATAAAATAATGATTTCTGCAAGTGACATGACCAGGTGTTATACTTATAGTCCGAGGTAAACAGAGTGAACACAAAAGGAGGGAGGACTGTTCCTTGAGGTGCATATTAGGATTATTAATATACTAGCAAAATACTCAAGGCTCGCATGAGAAGTAGTGTGTTAAAGAAGTTATGAAAATGAAAAGCAAACATTTTAAAAATAACGTAAGATGATTGTTAATGTAATTGTTTTGTCATTGATATTGAGTGTTGTTGTCATATCTATCTATATATACAGTATATATATATATATTTATATATATCTGTATATATATATTTATATATATCTGTATATATATATATATATATCTGTATATATATATCTGTATATATATATATATATATATATATATATAGGCCCGCCGGGCTGGAGCCCGCCGGGACGCCCAGGAGGACGTGAGGAGGGCTTGTGCCTCCTCCAGACCGCGAGGGGGCGCCCGCCCTGGTTCTGTTGGGGGCCACGGGTTGAGGGCATGGAAGCCCTTCCCTGTAGGGGCCCGTGGTCACCGCCAGGCGGCGCCCCGATGCCGGTTTATCCCGGTGGTTGCCGGTTGGGGCTGGAGCCCGGCCGGGACGCCTTGAGGACCGGAGGAGGGCGAGTGCCTCCTCCAGACAGAGTGGGGGCGCCCGTCCTGGTTAGGCAGGGGCCTCGGGTACAGGGCTTTGAAGCCCAGCCCTGTAGGGACCCGTGGCCACCGCCAGGCGGCGCCCGGTGCCTAATTATCGGGAGCCCGCACTTCCGCCACACCAGGAAGTGCCGGGGGGAAGACTTTGTGTGGCACCCGGAGAGCTGCCAGGAAGACAGCCGACACTTCCGCCACGCTTGGGCGTGGCTAAGAACGGAACACCTGGGGCTCATCCGGGAGCCTTATTTAAGGGGCCGCCTCCCTCCAGTCATTGGTGGAAGTCGGGAGGCAGAAGGACTGAGCTGGAGAGCGAGGACAGGAGGCGGCCAGGAAGGCACAAAGACTGTGGGCCCTGGACTTTGGGGAATCAGTGCAAGAAGGCACTGGGGGTGCACGTGAGCAAACCTTGTAAATAGTGAATGTAAATAAATGGTGTGTGGTGAAACAATGATGTCCGCCTGTCTGTGCCGGGCCAGGTTTCACAGTGGCGTAGCCGCAGGATACTCCGCCTGGTTCAAGGCGGGACCTGCAGTTAAACAAAATATTTCTGTGAATGGCCCGCGAACAGCGGACCCCACACACTGGCCGCTAACGGCCCGTGCATCACCGCTGGAGCCGTCGCCCAGAAACCGCCTCGACAGCGGAATGGCTTTCCCCGAAGTCGCGGAGGAGAACCCGACATCGCCGGAGCGCAGCGGGCTCCAGTCGCACTGTCGAGACGGACAGCCAGGCCGGCGTGGCAGCACAGAAGGCCACACCAGGCGGGGCCTCGCATGACGGGATCCGGGGAGGTAGTGCCCTGCCCTGCAATCATCGGCCCTTCGGGTCGGTCTTACCTCTATTCTTACAGGAGGGACGAACCGATCCGCCCGCGGCAGGAGCACGCCGGGACACGGGCTGTCGGCAGCGCTGGCGAAGGCGGCAGCAAAGAAGGCAGCGGAAACGGAGCCGCTGCGGCTCAAGAATCGCCAGCAGCCACAACGCGGCGAAGAGGCACGCCTCGCACTCGAGCAGGGAAGGCAAGATGGCCGCAGGCCGGATGTCCCGCCGCTGACAGGCACGGGATTGGCCGGTGTGTCTTGCGTGCCCGCCGATGATTGGATAGAGGCGGCCCAAGGAATGCCAGTCTCGGCAAACCGAGACCCGATTGGGCCAGAGGGAGTGGCCTAGAGGAGGCAGGCGCCGCGTGGAGCTGATGGACAGGTAAGCCCACCGACGCCTCTCTCTCTCTCCACCAGCGGCTCGGCGGTGTCGGAGGAGTCCTTCGCCCGCCAAGCCGCGCTTTAGAGGAGCTGCTACGGTTCTCGCCGCCAGTGTGAGCAGCTGATGGAGATGACGGTCGCCGAGAAAGCCACCGCCGGAGACGGAGGATCGGCGCGCGCTGGAACCGGAGGCCGGCAGAACACGGCGGGGGTGGTGAGGATTACCGTCCTCAGAAGCAAGTGGGGAGGTTTGCCGAACATGGCTGTGACCGTTTACGGGACGATCAGCTCCAAGTAAGCAACCTCCCGACAGCAGACGCCGCGGTGCAGACGGCTAGCGCGGCGAGGAGCTCGAATATGCAGGGGCTGGTAGGATCGGGGCTGCTGAGTGCCCTGGGTCCTAGCGCCCTGCGCTCCAAGCCTGCAGCTGTCTCCTGTCGCTCTGCCTGGACGCAGACGGGCTGGATTTGAGCTTTGCTGTGCTCAGACCCAGACCGCCAGCGTCAAGAAAAGAAGGAGGAACCGGCGGGTGAATGCCGGTTCCTCCGATAGGAGAGGACGCTGGCGCTGGGTGCGGCGTCCCGAGAAGGGCCGCCTTCAGCATCTTTTGCATAGGTGGACTACAGAGTGTAGGCACAGAAACTGAAAGTTGCTGGGCAATGAGCAATGCAATTTTATGTTTGTATAATAAAATAAATAAATCCCATTGTACACCTTTATGATTCTATATAGTGGGGTATGTGACTATATCACAAGTCCTAGAAATGGACTTTAATAATACTATTAGCACCACATTACTTTTCATACACTCTAGTGATCTCATTTGCTTGTGTTTCATTCATATTGCAAATTGGGATAGATTAGATTAGATAAACTGTATTATATCCATG
Organism: Polypterus senegalus; assembly: GCF_016835505.1. Taxonomy (NCBI): domain Eukaryota; kingdom Metazoa; phylum Chordata; class Cladistia; order Polypteriformes; family Polypteridae; genus Polypterus; species Polypterus senegalus. The sequence continues at coordinate 113,700,186 of NC_053160.1, read as the reverse complement.
GTAAATACAAAATAGGTTGATATAACTGTATTTGTAAAAGGGGAGAATTTGGCTTTTTATTGAAGCTAAATAAGTTAACAAATACATAAATTTAAATATATAAATATTTTAACAAATACACACACACAAATAAAAAAAAGAGATTAAAAGAAAATAGAGATAAAAAGTGCAGTCACAGTGAGGCATTATAAAGTCATACTGCTCTTGCTTTGAAGAGTAGTAGTGTAGTAGTGTAGTGTTTATTGTCAAATTTCTGTTGTATTGTTTTCATTCTCTCTTTCACTAATACCTCTTGCAGGTTTAGGGTATGCCCCTTAACTAAGTCTGCCTTTATAATTAGCTTGGGCTTCTCTTGAAGTGATGTTACTTGCCCAGCAGACTATAGTATAATTAATAACAGTTGCCATCAAAGAGTTTTAGTATATGTAAAGGATGTTACCACCCACATTGAAGGAACACAGTCTACCTGAGAAAAAAGGGCCTGCTTTGCATTTTCTTATACAGTTCTTCCGTGGTATGACACCAGTCTGGCCTGTCACTAACGTACACCCCACAAGTACTCTACATCCACTTCCAGAAGTAGATGTGACTGGGAATGGAGGTTTTTTGATGCAGTGAAAATTTTGTTACATGTTTTTGCTAACATCATATTTCAGGCACTTCCATGTGCACCAAGAATAAAATAATGATTTCTGCAAGTGACATGACCAGGTGTTATACTTATAGTCCGAGGTAAACAGAGTGAACACAAAAGGAGGGAGGACTGTTCCTTGAGGTGCATATTAGGATTATTAATATACTAGCAAAATACCCGCGCTTCGCAGCGGAGAAGTAGTGTGTTAAAGAAGTTATGAAAATGAAAAGCAAACATTTTAAAAATAACGTAAGATGATTGTTAATGTAATTGTTTTGTCATTGATATTGAGTGTTGTTGTCATATCTATCTATTTACAGTATATATATATATATTTATATATATCTGTATATATATATTTATATATATCTGTATATATATATATATCTGTATATATATATATATATATATATATTATTGGCCCCGCCGGGGCTGGAGCCCGGCGGGACGCCAGGGAGGACGTGAGGAGGGCTTGTGCCTCCTCCAGACCGCGAGGGGCGCCCGCCCTGGTTCTGTTGGGGGCCACGGGTTGAGGGCATGGAAGCCTTCCCTGTAGGGGCCCGTGGTCACCGCCAGGCGGCGCCCCGATGCCGGGTTTATCCCGTGTGGTTGCCGGTTGGGGCTGGAGCCCGGCCGGGACGCCTTGGAGGACCGGAGGAGGGCGAGTGCCTCCTCCAGACAGAGTGGGGGCGCCCGTCCTGGTTAGGCAGGGGCCTCGGGTACAGGGCTTTGAAGCCCAGCCCTGTAGGGACCCGTGGCCACCGCCAGGCGGCGCCCGGTGCCTAATTATCCGGGAGCCCGCACTTCCGCCACACCAGGAAGTGCCGGGGAAGACTTTGTGTGGCACCCGAGAGCTGCCAGGAAGACAGCCGACACTTCCGCCACGCTTGGGCGTGGCTAAGAACGGAACACCTGGGGCTCATCCCGGGAGCCTTATTTAGGCCTCCCTCCAGTCATTGGTGGAAGTCGGGAGGCAGAAGGACTGAGCTGAGAGCGAGGACAGGAGGCGCCAGGAAGGCACAAAGACTGTGGGCCCTGGACTTTGGGGAATCAGTGCAAGAAGGCACTGGGGTGCACGGAGCAAACCTTGTAAATAGTGAATGTAAATAAATGGTGTGTGGTGAAACAATGATGTCCGTCTGTCTGTGCCGGGGCCAGGTTTCACAATATATATATATATATATATATATAGCAAAATACCTGCGATTGGCAGCGGAGAAGTAAAAAGAAAAGGAAACATTTTAATAATAACGTAACATGATTGACAATGTAATTGTTTTGTCATTGTCATGAGTGTTGCTGGCATATATATATAAATATATATATACATTGTGAACGGCACCCGAGCACAGACAGGCGGACATCTTGTTTAAAACAAACCACCACACGTTTATTTACAGTATTTTACAAACTATGGTCACAAAGACTCCCAAATAATGGTCACAAAGACCCAGTTCAGTGCACAAACCCCAAATCCAAAGTCCTGGCCACAATGCCTTTCTTCGGGCCGCCTCCACTCTCCACTGCTTCGTCCTCCTTCCACCCAACTCCAGCCCTGAATGAAGGGAGGCGGCCCCTTTTATAGCTGACCCGGATGAGCACCTGGTGTTCCCGGCATACCTGCTGGCCACGCCCCAGCGTGGCGGAAGTGCCGGCTGTCCTCCCGGCTGCTCCGGCGCCGCCATAATCTTCCCCAGCACTTCCTGGTGTGGCAGGAGTGCTGGGGAAACAAGTCCCCAAGGCATTGGGGCGCCTCCTGGCGGTGACCACGGGCCCCTACAGGGAAGGGCTTCCATGCCCTTGACCCGTGGCCCCCAAAGCAACCCGGAAGGCAAACCCCACGTGGTCCAGGCAGGGCTCTGACCCTCTTCCGGTCCCTCCTGGCGTCCCGGCCGGGTCATGGCCCCTGGCATCCCTGACAACATCTATACACATATATATACACAGTTATATATATATACATATACACACATACATATATATACATACTGTATATATACATACTGTATATACACATATACATATCTACATATATACTGTATATACACATTTATATATACAAATCTACATATATATCCACATATATATATATATTAGGGGTGGGACTCGATTAAAAAAATTAATCCAATTAATTAGAGGCTGTGTAAGAATTAATCTTGATTAATCGTATGTAATCGCACACGTAAATTTGCCCCAAATCGCAAATGTTTTTTTTAATTTAAAAGTGTTTTAGTGGGCTTACAGAATCAAATAATAGACATGTACATGAATATTGTAAACTGAAGCTGTTTTAATTTCTGAAAAAAAGCCTTTAAACTGCATTTGAATTCAAAACAGAAACAAAAATATCATCCCTGGTTAAAATTGGGCAGACTTAAAAATAAAGTGGTAGTTTAAGTACTTTAAGTAGATTTTCAGAATAGTATTGTCTTTAAATAATAATAACCAAAATTTCAACATAAAGTGCAGTTTTTCTTCTTAAAAAATAAGTCAGAAACATAAAAGGTAATTTGACCAACTTAATCTTTAAACTCTGAGTAACCTTAGCCAAAATTATTTTGTACATTAGGCTAAAACAGTGTGATCATTGAACATTTTGTAATTAGATGTAATTAGAATTACTAACGGTCACGGAAGTCCAATGATCCCCAGTAAGAGCCACAAAGTCCGCTTTCTGTAATGCATCTAATTTTGCTTGCTTTTCAGTGTGCACAAAACCATGCTTTTATCAAGGCTTCTGGAAGTCGAAATGATCAGTCGTAGGAAAGCGCTTTATTCCGACTCTAACATTTTTGTAGCTGTGATGTGTGCATCAGTGTAATGGATGTACCAGGAAATGATGCATTGACAAAAGTTCCCGCTTGCTTGGAATTGAAAGTGTGATTAAATGCGTTATTTTTAACGCGTTATGGAGTACATGCATCAAGCTTCTCAGCTGTGCTTGTGCTAATAAAGGGAAACATTTTAAAAATAACGTAACATGATTCTGCTAACCTAATATTTTTTCATACGTCCCAAACCAAGGAGATGCGAAGGTAAAATGAATCAGTAGCGCGACATACTCAGTGCATCCCTCTCGAATCGAACCTCAATGTCGGCATTAGAGGCTTAAGACTCTACAATTGAGCCACAGCATGTGGCTTGTCTATGAGAGTATGTACTGTAGATAGGGTATATATATACATTTAAATATATACCCGCGTATCGCAGTGGAGAAGTAGAAGTTATGAAAAGAAAAGGGAACATTTTAAAAATAACGTAACATGATTGTCAATATACAGTAATTGTTTTGTGAGTGTTATTGAATGTTGCTGTCATCAAGGATTTGATTATCATTATTTCTTTCAATCAGGGTCGTATTTGTACGATGTGTTGTGTTCAAGTTACATTCCGTGTTTGTCAATCGTTGTAAAGATGACAGGTTTCATTCATCGATTCGTTTCTTACTGCATCAATAAACAGCTCGTCTTCTTCTTTATCTGAGACCTGACACACTGCATGCACGGGTTTTTTACACTGTCTTCCTTTAGCGGACATTGACTTTTTCCACCGTGTGCTTTGTTTCCACAGTAGCTGCATTTATGAATATGCTTATCAGACGCTTCATATTTTTGCTGCCTTTTCAATTGTGTAATTCGGTTTTGTTCAGCCTTTGGAACTGTTGCTTTTATCTGTGCACTGCGCCAGTTCACGGAGCCACTCGGTGTACTTGCATCGAAGGTTCCCAGCTGTGCTGGTGCCATCTCGTGCTATGTCCATAGCTTTATTTAATGTTACCTTAGTCCTGGCACTTAAAACTTTCTCTCGCAGTTTCGCTGAGTTTGTGTCAAACACCACCCTGACCATCTCATCTTCCTCTCCATAAGCACAGTCCTTCACCCGTGAATATTTACCCGTGGCAGTTTGCTATTGGATTGCCGCTGACGGACGGCCTTCTATGGGCAGGCACTAAATTACAAACGCCAGCGGCAGCCTGTCTATGAACTTAATTTAAAGTGTAGGTTTACATCGTGCTTTGTTTCCGAAGTAGCAGAACTCGCTTCTTATTGTTTCGCTGCCTTCTCAATTATATAATGCATGTTTTCTTGAGCGCTTTTTTGAGGTCTTCCTGGTTTTCTATGTACTGCGTGATTACGGGAGGCGTGATGATGTCACACGAAACTCCGCCCCCACGGCGTTGAAGCTCATCTCCATTACAGTAAATGGAGAAAAACTGCTTCCAGTTATGACCATTACGCGTAGAATTTCGATATAAAACCTGCCCAACTTTTGTAAGGAAGCTGTAAGGAATCAACCTGCCAAATTTCAGCCTTCCACCCACACGGGAAGTTGGAGAATTAGTGATGAGTCAGTGAGTGAGTGAGTGAGTGAGTGAGTGAGTGAGTCAGTGAGTGAGTAAGTGAGTGAGTGAGTGAGGGCTTTGCCTTTTATTAGTATAGATTTTAAATAAAAAGTGTAGATCACCATTACAAAAAGCTCCACCTGCTGGATATTCTTTACTACAACAAGTCTGAGGGAACCTTATCATGTAATCAAGTCAGATCAGCACAACAAGAATGGAGATTATAACAAAGGGGTGATTGTAAGTAAGCTAGGTTAATTCATATAACAAAGTCAAGAAGCTTTTTAATTTACACCAATCAGTACTTATCAGTTGTCCGTAGTATGATTTCATGAGCACCACCAATGCAATGTTTCCTCTGGGGATGTTGATGGAGAAGTTTAGAGAATGCTAGAAGAAGTTGCATTGCGTCTTTGTAGACCTGGAGAAAGCATATAACAGGGTGCCTCGAGAGGAGCAGTGGTATTGCATGAGGAAGTCAGGAGTGGCAGAGAAATACGTAACAGTTGTACAGGATATGTACGAGGGAAGTGTGACAGTGGTGAGGTCTGCGGTAGGAGTGATGGATGCATTCAAGTTAGAGGAGTCTCCGTGGACTATGATGTTTGCTGATGATATTGTGATCTGTAGCGATAGTAGGGAGCAGGTTGAGGAGACCCTGGAGAGGTGGAGATATTCTTTAGAGAGGAGAGGAATGAAGGTCAGCAGGAAGAAGACAGAATACATGTGTGTAAATGAGAGGGAGGTCAGTGGAATGGTGAGGATGCAGGGAGTAGAGTTGGTGAAGGTGGATGAGTTTAAATACTTGGGATCAACAGTACAGAGTAATGGGGATTGTGGAAGAGAGGTGAAAAAGAGAGTGCAGGCAGGGTGAAATGGGTGGAGAAGAGTGTCATGAGTAATCTGTGACAGACCGGTATCAGCAAGAGTGAAAGGGAAGGTCTACAGGATGGTAGTGAGACCAGCTTTGTTATATGGGTTGGAGACGGTGGCACTGACCAGAAAGCAGGGGACAGAGCTGGAGGTGACAGAGCTAAAGATGCTAAGATTTGCATTGGGTGTAACGAGGATGAACAGGATTAGAAATGAGTACATTATAGGGGCAGCTCAAGTTGGACAGTTGGGAGACAAAGTCAGAGAGGCAAGATTGCATTGGTTTAAACATGTGCAGAGGAGAGATGCTGGGTATATTGGGAGAAGGATGCTAAGGATAGAGCTGCCAGGTAAGAAGAAAAAAGGAAGGCCTAAGCGAAGGTTAATGGATGTGGTGAGAGGGGACATGAAGGTGATGGGTGTAACAGAACAAGATGCAGAGGACAGAAAGATATGGAAGAAGGTGATCCACTGTGGCGACCCCTAACAGGAGCAGCTGAAAGAAGAAGAAGAAGTACTCATCAGTACTATTTATGAATTTGATTGAGAACAAAATAAATTGCATTAATTGTTATTATCACATTGTTCCCTTGGTAACTGTTCTTGGAAGGAATGTTAAAGATTATGTTAATTAAACAGACAGTTAAAATTAGAGGCATTTTATGAATTGAGGCATAAAGTTTTACCTAACAATGCCTCCCAAACTTCTGTACAGATAAGTTCATTGTCCAGGACTCCAAAGACTCATATACCTGCATAATCAATAGTATCCCTTAACCAACATGGCTGGATGGAATTGAAGGCACTAAAGAAATTTAAAAAACATAATTCTCAAAGTGCTTCCAGGTAAGAATAGGCCTTGTGGATAAGATAGATAATTACATCTAGTCCAATCTTTGTCCAATAGTCAAACTGCAGTGTAGCCCATGTTCTTAAAGAACACATATATGGTCCAGGATCAGCCTCTTGAAGGTCTTCATGATGTGGGATGTAAGGACCACTGGTTGGAAGTCATTAAATAAAGAGGCATCAATGAATTTCATAAAAATTCTTTTATAGGGAAAGATAATGTTGAGAGGCCAAAAGAGGCATTGAAATCAAAGAAAAGTAAACAAAGTTTAAGAGCTTTAAGAACTAAGTTGATGACAGAGTACTAAACACAAGTAAAAAATCTGATGAAATAATAAACTTAGCTACGCTCAAATAATCATAAGCTGTGATTTACTATTGTGTGGAAATTGTTGTTAAATCCAGACCCACAAATCTAAAAAAAGTCTTCTGGTGAAAAGCTATGTTTGAACTCCCAGAATCATACAGTAGGCCTGAACCTGAAACTTTACAGCAGGCTTTTAGCTTGCACACTCAAAAGGCCAAACTTCTACATCTCAGAAAGGAAGTTAGGAACCATATTTATTATAATGTTTATTTTAAATAAGAAGAATGAGAAAGTCAAAATGCAAAAGATTGTCTTATATAGGAAATGTATAAAATAACTAAAGAAAGTCCAGAATCCAAAGAAAAGTAAAAAGTCCATAAACCACTGTGAATGATAGGGGGCGCTCTCGCTCCCTTGAACCCCTGTCCACGACTCCAGACACCAGGTAAAAGTCCAAATGTTGACTTTATTTTTCTTCCACAGTGCACAAAGCACACTCTCCACCACAATACACATATAAATCAACAATTCTCAAATAAACCAATCCTCCAGCTCCCAGACGCGTTGCCACCCTTCCACCCAGCTCAGCTCGCCGCCTGGGAGCTCCCACAGTCCTTTTATATCTCCTGACCCGGAAGTGTTTCTGCCCAATAGTCCACAAGTCCTTATTCCTTCCGGGTCAGGGTAAATAGTCCTTTTCAACCCGAAGTCCCGCTCTTCCTGTGACGAACCTCCGGGTCACAGGGCACGAAGAAGCCCTCGGTCCTCCCTGCAGCTCCCTCCTGTGGCCCCCACGGCATCCAGCAGGGCTTTGTATAAAAACTCCAATGTCCATGATGCCCTGCTGGTCTTCTGGAGTCCTCCACGCTGCAAGGAGGGCTCCACCTGGCGGCTTGGGGGTATTGGCCGGGATAAATGGCCGGCCATCCTTCACACCACAAAATTAAATAAAACTTGCAAAATACAAAAGATACAATACAATACATTTTATTTTTGTATAGCCTAAAATCACACAAGGAGTGCTGCAATGGGCTTTAACAGGCCATTTTTAAACCAAGCAAGCACGGTGCCTGTAAGCCAACATCATTTTCTAGCCTGTGCAGTAAAATAGGTCAATGGTGTCAAATGCTGCACTTAAGTCTAACAACATAATTACAGTGGAGTTTCCTTCATCAGAGTATATCAGAATGTCGTTTACAACCCATGTTAGTGCTGTTTCTGTACTATGACCAGTGCAGAAACCAGACTGGAATTTCTCAAGTAAATTGTAACGAGTAAGGTGTGACTGAAGCTGATTGGCGTCTACTTTTTCTAGTATTTTAGAGAGAAAGGGTAAATTTGAAATAGGCCTATAATTATTTAAGTATGTGTGGGTCTAGGTCTGACTTTTTAAGTAATGGTTTAATGACTGACACTTTTAGTGCTTCGGGTACTATACCATGCAATAATGAACTATTGATAATGTTTAGAATAGGCTCTGCAAGAACATCCATGGCACTTTTTACTAGTTTTGTTGGCACTGGATCTAAGAAACAAGTAGTGGGCTTCATTTTATAAATTAAAGTTAAGACTTCCTGCTCAGTTACAGGATTAAAATGACTAAAGTGCTGAATGCAATGCGCGGCAGGGTCTGCTAAGCTAATATTTTGTTTGTACTGTGATGCTGAGATCTGGGATCTTATATTTTTAATTTTCTCATTGAAGAAGTTCATAAAGTCTGTACTGCTAATGTCTATTGGTATTTTGCACTGTTGATCTGAACTCCCATTTGTTAATTTAGCCACTGTTCTAAACAGTACCCAAGGATTTTTATTATTGCTATCTATTATTGTAGAATAGTATTCTGAGTGAGCTTTAAAGAGGGCTTTTTTATATTTATTAACACTCTCTGTCCATGCAATTTGAAAGACATGTAGTTTTGTTGTTCTCCATCTGCGCTCCAGTTTTCGACACTCTAATTTAAGAGCGCGAGTGTTTTCATTAAACCAGGGAGAGTTTCTATGTGCTTTGATCACTTTTGTTTTAAGGGGAGCCACTGTGTCCAAAGCATCTCTCAAGGTCACATTATAATGTGATGTTAGCTGATCTAAATTGTTTTCCATGCTTACATTTGATGTTAACTGATCTAAATGGTTTTCCACAATTACACTCGACTTACTCAAAGTATCTACAAATTTTGAAGCAGAATTACAATCTAGATGTTGCACTGTCTTTATTTTAATCTGCGAGTACGTTGGCAAGGGCAGAACTAAATCAAATGTTATTAAGTAGTGATCGGAAATAACTTCATTTAATTGAGTAATATTTAAATTTTGAATTTCAACTTTATAAGTTATAATTAGATCTAATGTGTGGTTATGATTATAAGTTGGACCTTTGACAATCTGACATAATCCTACTGAATTTAACAAATAAGTAAAACATTTGCTAAAAGTATCAGTTTCCACATCAATGTGTATATTAAAATCCCCCATCAGTACTACGTGATCATAATTTATAGCCAAATCAGATAGAAGGTTGCTAAATTCAGTCATGAACAATGAATATGGCCCTGGTGGTCTGTAGACTAGCACTATAATTGTGTTGAAATCTGTTTTAACAATTTAAAAAGAATGCCTCAAAGGATGTAAAGTTGCCTAGATTTTTAGAAGTCAGTTGCATTTTGTTACAATGAATTATTCCAAGGCCTCCTCCTCAACCAGAATCTCTAGACTTATGAAGGAACGAGTATCCATCTGGTGACACCTCAGCCAGGGGAACAGTGTCACATTTACTAAGCCAGGTTTCAGTGAGAAGACACAGATCAGATTTTGTATTTAATATAATATCATTTACCAAAACAGCTTTATTGCCAAGAGAGCGAATGTTCAATAAGCAGCATTTAAAACTGCATGATTCTTTCTGAACTGGTGATATATTTTTTGGTTTAATTTGAAGTAAATTTCTATTACAGATGAAAATAATCCAAAAAACAGGGGCCAAACAAGACAAGCATGGCTTAAGGAATCTCTGGGCTTTAAATAGTCAAACAGTGTATTTCAGCCAAGACCTCTTTACAGGCTCATGTTTGTTTTTTTATTTATGTGATCTTTTTGCTGTCTTTGAGACACTATTTTTCATATTGTGTTATTATTATTGGGTTATATTCCTTCTCTGATTTGTCTATTTAATATTTTTACTTCCATATTGATTTTAAAATGGAATCTAAAATCAAAACTGATTATAATGTCTAAAAATTAGTTTTTTGGTATTTTTTTTTAGGAAAATTCTGGGTTTTTTCCAGCATGACTACCTCCTACCAAAGATAAAAAAATTTAAAGTGAGTAGTTTGCAAGATATCTTCCGTGAACACAGAGATCTATGTGGAACAATAACTTCTGAAAAACTTGACCTATCTTTTTCAAACAAGATGCATCATGTTTGTTTTGTTACAATCTCCAGACCAATTGTTTTAGGTCCAGTTTGGTCTAGAATTTACCTCCATTTCCTTTAAAAACAGTTTGACCAAAGTCTAATGCTAACTGCTGCAGAAATTGTTTAATTTAACTGGGGTTTTTGCAGCTTGCTCTATTTAGTTATGGTACCAGGCCTACTGATGTGCAGTATTTTTGCATTAGTAATTTTTGGTATACATTACTTAAATATGTATATATTTAAAAGACACATGCACATGTGCACGCACCAACACACACTTAAAGAAATTTATAAAATATTTGACAGCTTGTGTGCCCTGCCAGAGCATATTATAGAGGCTGAAGAGAAACAAATGAACACACACAAACCTACATCTGTAAAGGTCATCGTGCACTGAGGCATTAAGCCATCTCTATCCATGCAGCTTGCTTACTTCATGTGTGTTTAGTTTAAAATTAAATACCTTTGAAGTTCTAAAAGTTATTCAATTTCCTGTTAATTTTTTCTGCATTTACTTGTGTACATAATAACCATTATAAAAGTTAATATATTTGATTTGTTAATATTACACAGTAAAATCGATTGCATTGTATTGTTCTGCTGAGTGATTTCATGCAGTATCACTAAAGTGTAATTTACATGGGCCATTTCACACAGATTATTTGTTATTTCTGCAGTTCAGGCTTTTTTATTAATGTATGTATTTGTTCTCTATCTTTTCTCCTATAGGTTGAGCAACAATAACGTATTTCCATAGAACATTTTTATAGGATTTACCTCAAAGTGCTTTACAAGATGTCAAAGAAATAGTTAAAAGCAAAGAAAATGCAAAAATAAAAAGTAAAGCTTAAATGATGATTGCAGATTAATTGAACAGTATGGTAATTCTATGCATGTCTAGTTTATTGAGAATAAAACTAGAATATATTAAAAAGCTAAATTAAAAAAGTGGGTTTTAGGAATTTTTTAAAAAGATCCACAGTATTAGTCTGGCATATCTATGTTGGAAAAGTATTTCAGATTTTTGGTGCATAACCGAAAAAGGTGGCCTCACCACTACTTTCATGTTTGGTTATCAGACTATTATGCAGACCATTACTAGAAGATCTAAAGTTTTGACTTGGAAATAGGGGAACAAGTACTACAAAACATAGAAAGGAGCAAGGTTATTTAATGATTAATATACCATTAATAGTATTTTGATGTCAATTCTAAAGGACACAGGTAACCAATGTAACAACACTAAAACTGGCAAGATGTTGTGAGAGATGGCTAGCAGCTTATCCTGGCCAACACATGCAGGTCGCCAGATGGAGTCCTCCCTGCAGCATGGAGGTGCCCCGGATTCCTACAGGGCATCGTGGGAAATGGAATTCACGGCCCTGCTGGGTGCCGTGGGTCCCATCAGGTGACGCTGCAGGGAGACACAGGGATTTCTATTTTCCCTACAGCCTGGAAGTACTCCCAAATCATGGGGACAGAAGAACAGAAGTGCTTCCGTGTTGAAGAAAAATATAAATATTTAACAGACCGGGAAGTGCTAGCAAATCACGTGGACTGAAGTAAAGGAGCACTTCCGGGTCAAGGACTATATAAAGGATTATGGAAAACTCAGCAAGCTGAACCAGAGTTGGGAGGGAGTGTGACAGAGCTGCTGGGAGGACAGGAGGATTTATTGTATTGATTATTATGTTTTATTGTGTATTGTGGTGGTGGAGGTGCTTTGTGCACATTATTGAAGAAATTAAAATTATTTCTGGTATTTTTACCTGATGTCTAAACGTGTTGTCTCTGGGTTAGGAGGAGTGACAGCAACCCCTAGTGTCACAATGTGCTAAGATTTTCTTTTTCTAGCTAAGCATTCTGAACTGACTGATGTTAGGAGATGTTAGACCAGTTAGGAGTGCACTATGGTAATCAAACAAACTAAAACCAAATAAATGAATTAAATTCTCAGCATCTTGCAATGTTGTAAAAAGTATAACTTTTGTAATGTTTCCTTAAATGGAAAATGCAGTCCAAGTAGTATGGTTAATATGTGATTTAAAGTTTAGATCAGAGTCCATTATTTCAGTTAAATGTTATACTTTTATACTTTTAACTAGCAAAATACCCGCGCTTCGCAGTGGAGAAGTAGTTTGTTAAAGAAGTTATGAAAAAGAAAAGGAAACATTTTAAAAATAATGTAACATGATTGTCAATGTAATTGTTTTGTGACTGTTATGAGTATTGTTGTCATTAAGGATTTGATTATCATTATTTCTTTCAATCAGGTTCGTATTTGGAGGATGTGTTGTGTTCAAGTTACATTCCGTGTTTGTCTAGTCTATCCCTGACCATCTCATCTTCTTTGTCAATCGTTGTAAAGATAACAGGTTTCATTCATCGAAGTGATCACTACATAAATCGGTACTCGTGAATCTAAGATGTTTAACAGGCATTCCTGGTATTAAGTTGTGGATTTGCCTGCAAATATTTAGCGGCAGTGTGTCTATAAATGTAATTTAAACTTAAGCTTTACACCTTGCTTTTCTATTGATATGTCTACAAAGGCTTGTTCAGCGTCAGAAGGTTGTTCCTTTCCTACTGCATCAATAAGCAGCTCGTCTTCCTCTGAGACATCACACACTGCATGCACGGGTTTACCTTTCCAAGTTCTGCAAAGTCAGTTCACATGATCCGCTTAGAGTAATTGCATTGAAGGTTCTCAGCTGTGCTTGTGCTATGTCGTGCGATCTTGTCCACAGCTTTATTTAATGTTAGCTCAGACCCGGCTTTTAAAAGTTTCTCTCTCACGTTCGCTGAGTTTGTGCCAAACACTAGTCTATCCCTGACCATCTCATCTTCATTTGCATAAGCACAGTCCTTCACCAGCGAATATTTAGCGGCAGCGTGTCTATTGGATTGCTGCTGACGGACGGCCTTATATGGGCAGACACTCAATTACGTGGGAGGCGTGATGATGGGGGACGCAACTCCGTGGCGTTGCATGGTCAGATCCTTTTGAAATGTCAAAGTCCACCATATGTCCCCACTTACTGTATGTGCAGGCTTGCTGATGTACTGGCTAAGATGAAAGGAAAGCAACAAGTTAATACATTTTCTTGCTTTAGGGTCACATTGAATATTCATATTAAAACTGAAATTCTCTAAAATGAATATCCTATCGTAAATAGTTGATATTATAAATATTAAGTATGAGAACTCCTCAGTAAAGGGCGTATTATATTTTGGGTGTCTATAAATGGTCAATATGAGAGATTGCATCACTCCTTGAATAACTATGGCAAGACAATCGAAAGTAAAAAAAAGTATCAAAACTAGTATTTTTACAGTTTATTCTGCTTGAAAAAATATTCCTAAACTACGACCTTTTTTACTTTAGTAAAATGAATGAATTGTATTTCAGAGATGCTGCTTGATACCATGACTACTGAAGCATGTTTCACCAAATATAAGAAAGTCTATTTTCCTATCACTAGTAAGATCAATGATGTAAAAAGTCTTAGTGGTTAATACTCTAATATGTATTAAAGCCATATTTAAAGTATTAAAAGAACATGTACCAGAGTGTTAGGGCATATTGAAACAGCAATTAAATTATTTGTGTGTATCCTGTTTTGTCAGGATCTTTCAGTTAGACCATGGTCCGTTACTTTGGTGTTTATATTGTGCACATACAGCATATAGGATGAAGCCTCTGCAGAATTATAATATTCAAATCCAGGTTTATAGTAAACAAGACTAGAGCTATCTAGATAGTTTAAATTAGCATAACAATTATTGTTATTCTTTACATAGGCTGATTATCTAGTTAGAGCACTGATGTTATGTAAGTCACGGGCTGGTGTGATTTCATCAATTAATGAGGGGGATATTTATTAAATTGTGCACAGTAATCCCTCATTGTATACCATTTTTACTTTGTTTGTTACTGGTTACATGTGGTTTAGTATAAAATCTGTTTTTTAAACTATTCAACTAACGGATAGGCTAGAATAAAAGTATAACATACATTAGTATTAAAATTTATTTCATATAATAAAAGTTGATTAATTTCCTCAGCGATATTGTTGGAGAAGACCTGGATGTTCAGATGTATCCATTTACTTCTAAAAAAACACTATCACTTTATGAATAAAATGAAATTGGCAGCAAAAGCAAAGTTATGCCTTTCTGCTCACTTCCCTTTGTGAACATTTATGGATATTTGGCTATTTCAAAGCCTTTGCCTTTGCAGACCATATACCTGCGTTTTGAATTTTGGAGCTAGGCAGCCTGTGAAGTCTGCTCTTTGGATGCAGACAGTAAAGGCAGGTTTGGCCTTGGTTTTTCAAAGTTGGCAACCCTCTTTGACATTTTGATTAGTAGCAGCCTTTGTCCACCTATTGAATTTGAGTTGGACAATATTTAGACTTTTATTGATTCTAAACTGAAGTGAGTCCCCATCTGGTATAAAGTTAAAGGGGGGCTCAAGATAAAAGGTGTCATAGAAATCTACTTATGATCTTTCAGATACATTTTGGTGAGTTTTAATCAACTACTTTAATGAAATTTATTATTTTTATTATTATTATTATTGTGTAAAGACAAAACTGAAGTTTTTATAAACTGACATTTTTGGTCTCTCCTTTTGTTACGTTCAATGTATGGTTTGAAAAACGAGCACAGTGTCAAGATATAAATGACTTGTAAACCAGGAAGGTAGCTGCCCAAGCAAGCAAGAGGGTTCTCTCTTTGAGAAACATAATGAAGTGGAGTTATATGTGGGCAGGGTGGGATGTCCAAATGGTAAATAAAAAGAAGAAGTGACACAACTTCTGTGGCTAGTCAGAAATTGTTTCACTTACACTACTGAATGTGCTCAAGTGATATTGAGTCGTGATTTAATTACCAGGTATAATGTCAGTTATAAATGAAGTTGAAGGTTGGCTGGATTAGAGAGAGCTGTTAACTTCTAGAAGTGTCCAGAGACAGAGTAAAAGGATACAACATTTCATGTTATTCACTATTTGATTTCATAACATATTCTTGTTTACCGACTTACTAAGAAAAAAAAATGTGTTTGTAAAATAAACATCTGTGTAGTCCACTGAGATTGAACACTGGTCTACAAGGTGCAAATCACCTCAACTTACCACTAGATCATTTCATATGAAAGCTTTCAATTGTGACAATGTATACAACTAAAACAGATTATAGTAAGATTTTAAGTAACATCATTGTATATACTGTAGGTATACATTATTATTAGGTCATAATAGTTATTAATTTTGTTAGATTGACAATTCCTTTTTATGTTTCACATTTAGCGGCTTCCAAAAAGTATGTACTGTATTTATTTATTGCAGTATTTAAAAGTGCATAAAGTGAACAAATATGTCAAACTTTTCCAAATTAACACAACAATTACTCAGCAGTTATCTGGATTTAGATATTCAAAATAATTAGGTTAAATGAAGATTCTTTTTTTCATTACAACTGAGGGTAAAAGTATAGCATCTCAGTTTTGTAATTATATACAATATGTCAAAACTCCTTTGGTAAAAAGAAAGTTAAATGCACCTTTAAGGACAGCAACTTAGCAACATCCTGGCACCCCTCTGCAACAGAAGGGCATCGTTTTGGTCCACAATAACATGTGAGGGCCCTATCAAAAGCTGACAGGCAAGGGTTCTTGATTTCCTATTGTATAATTACCTGTCTAGTGTTTTTATATGAACACATTCTGTAGAATGGACAAGAAGCTGATGCTGACTAGAAAATGTTGGCAATGGAACTTCCCTATCTAGAAATCACCAGATAAGGCATACACACATTAGAAAGCTAAACCTCTGCTTTTTTCTCATAGATAAAAACCTATCTGCTAAAAGAAAACTGACTCTAGCTATCGAGAGGAAAGCTTCACCCCCTCCCATGATGGGCTGAGTTATTCTTAGTGTCAGTCAAATGAGTCTGTGCCCTATAACAAATGATCTCCCCTAGAGTAAAGTGAGGACTTTGAAAGCCAATAGGCTGGGGACTTCAGAAATTCTGACAGGATAATTATCTGTCTTTCAATTTGATGTGAAAACATGTTACCAAAGAGGTGACAGTTCTGATGTGGTGACAGGCAGAGCTATAAATACTTAAAATGTAAAAAATAAGTTTACTAGATGCATTCAGGACCTAAACGTCCACTCTTTTTACTAAATAAATATGTGCGCTTTGAAATAAAGATGATTTTTATACTAAGTGGAAACTTGAACCATCCCATCACGCACAGTCAGGGTTAGCCATGGAACACCAGTGAAGACAATGGAGAGTCATAAAAAAGCATAGAATATTTTATTTTAATGGAAACAAAATTATGTCAGCTCACAAAGCTCAAATGAGCCTTTACCTACAAAATCCAGCCTCAGGACTAAAATGAGGCCTAAAAATCAAATACAGTATAAGCCATACCCCCCAAAAGGTAAGCAGCAGGTTTTGAGGCATGCACAGCTAAATATCTTCAGTAAGTTATCTAAACTCCAAAGGAAGAATGGAACTGTGCAACCTCTGGCCCGTTATAGCCAAAACAGTGTTCTCTTTATAGTTCAAGATTTATTAACAAAAGGGAGTATTCAAAACAATAGCGGAGCACAGAAAGTAATTTTAAAATCTAAACAAAATCAGTCCACAATTCAAAAACAAAGTAGAAAAAAATAACTTAAAATTGTCAAAAACAATAAAAATCTAGCAAGTACCTACAAGAGTAATTCACAAATGCCAACAGATGTTTTAACAATGCAAATCACTACTTTGCAGGCTTATAAAAGCTTCTAGAATATTCTAGAAATGGCACATTAAAAAGGAAGAAAGACTGCAAACTCAAAGCTGCTGTTATTAAAATTATTATACTATTAACTGATAACAAACTGAAAAAAATATAGAGGTTGGCAGGATTCAAAGAGCAAGAAGAATTATATTTCTTTTTATTATTAAACGATTTTGTTCAGCTTGCTCTCTGTTTGTATGGGTCAAATTATCCGATAAATTTAATGGGACGAGTGCGCGCAACACAACAAAGGGTTAAAAATTTGACAATCTGGATAGATGTGTTCGAATGGTTTAAGCAAAAACGTGCTAAGGGATGTCCTGTATCCGGGCCATTGCTGCTCAAACAAGCTAAATGGTTTTACTGTGAGATGAAGATTCCTGAACCATTTGCTGCATCTCAAGGATGGCTGCAATGTTTCAAATCTCACCACGGAATTAGACATTTGGATGTCCAAGGTGAGAAACTAAGCAGTGATTCTGACGCTGCAGCTCTCTACGTAACGGAATTTAAACGACTTGTCAAGGCTCATGATCTTTCACCTGACCAACTTTATAATGCTGACGAGACTGGTTTGTACTGGAAGGCTTTGGCGTCAAAAACGCTTGTATCAAAAGAAGAAAAGTCTGCTCCAGGTCACAAGTCCAGTAAGAAACGAATAACAGTGCTAGCATGCGCTAACGCTAGTGGTTCACACAAACTGAAACTTCTATGCATTGAAAAGTCTAAGAATCCACGATCATTTAAAGGAACACAAATGCGCAATTTTCCTGTCCTTTACTACAATCAGACCAAAGCATGAATGAACAGAGAAATTTTTAAAGATTTGTTTTTTTAAACATTTTGTTCCTGCTGTTCAAGACCATCTACGCTCCAAAAATTTGCCACAAGGAGCTGTGTTACTGTTGGACAACGCCCCTTTCCATCCTAGCGAAAATGTCCTGAGAACAAGTGATGACCAGATTTTATTTGCATATCTTCTTCCAAACATGACGTTGCTTAAGCAACCTATGGACCAGGGCGTCTTAGAAGCATTCAAGTGTCGTTACAGGAAATCTTTACTCCGTTCAGTCTTGGAAGAAGATGGAGATCTCCATGAGTTTTACAAGAAATGGACAACTAAGAAAGCAATTTTCTCATGTTCAGAGAGTTGGGATGACATGCCGAACTTAACCTTTTGAAAGTCATGGCGAAAATTGTTCCCTGATGTGATGGATAGTGTTGAAAATGTCAATGGCTGTGAAAGCAAAGAAATAACAGCAGCATTACTTTTGGAGGAAATTCAAAATGTAAATGGATTTGAATATGTCGACAGAGAAAACATCGAAGAATGGCTACTCTCTGATAATGATCAGCTTGGATATCAAGTGAAAGACGCCACTGCCATTGCTGTGGAAGCGAAGTCAGGTGGGGAATTGCTGGAAGAAAGTGAAAATGATGCGATTGAAGACAAACCTTCAGTAAAGAATATTTTGCTTGCAGAAGCGCTAAATTGTGCCGAAACATTGCTAGACTTTCTTGAGCAGGAAGCGGATTCAAATTTTAATGACATCCTAACACTTCTCAAACTCCGCACGTCAATAAAATTGAAGCACTGTAAAAACACAAAGCAGCGTCTCCTGTCTGATTTTTTCAAGAAAACTTCATGAACAACACAAGAAAGGTAAGAATTTTACTGTACAGCACCTATTCTAGCATTTGTGAATTCTTAAAATTATTTTCGATTATCCGTGATTTTTGATTATCCGGATGACGGGCGCTGGTCATTAAACTAGATAATTGAGATTCCACTGTACATGCGCACTCAGACTGACCAAAGGAGCCTTAATTGCTTGCAACACAACCAGCCAGCCTTTATTGAACATGAATAATAATAATGACGTAGTATCGTAGCAATTTGAGATTAACTTCAAACTATGTAACATCAACATTCAATAGCAATTGTCTGAAAAGTACACTTAATGTAGAAAACCTAACAATGAAATACACAAAATTTCACAATTCTCTTATGAAACAGAGTAAGGAAAAATTAATTTGCAGAGACATTGGGTCAAAGTGACTCAGTTCAGGCTCTTGAGGGTAAAAACTTGTCCAAAATTTAAATTTCATAATAGAACAGAATCCTGTCGCGGATTTTAAAAATTCTAATCATCCATGCCGGGTCTGCAGGCCGACTTTTAGTTTTACCTTTACAGATAATCATTTAAACAGCCTTCGATTTTTACTGTACAACTTACTTTCAAGGTGAAAAATTTACTATGTGGCACTTACCGAACAATAATAAAGTGGAAAGAATCCCCAAGATTGCAAAAAACGCAACTAAATTACTAAGTAAACTGTTTAACGTAAAATTGATTGCATTAACTTGAAATCTTCAGTTAACAATTAACACAACAATGTTATAGTTACGTCACAGCGCAAAGAACAATTGTAACTGTATAATAAGTAAAGCTGTGTCTAGGTGTCTGAAAGTCAGACTCCAAATTTCATTCTATTAATTATTTTGAGGCTAATACAGCAAAGGAAAACTGTTCAGATTCTGGAAAATTCTTGTCTGTTTTCATCTGGGCCTAGCTCAGGAATGGGCCTAATGCTGCAGCATCAATATCACCTACCTTAGTCCGGCCCTGGATGCGGCAACACGCTGTATCAGCTTGTGCTCCCAACCTCTCTCACACATGTAAGGTTTCACTGTGGTTAGGATTTTCTGAAATGATAACATGAATGAATGTTATGTGTGGAAGTAAACCCTGAGGAAGACAGAAATATTTCAATCAATCAGTCTTTTTTCAGTCACTGATGAGTACATAGGATTCATGCTTTGCAAAGCAGAAGAGCACATTTCACTTTTTGGTTGGCTTTTTTATAGTTGTTTTCCTCCCTCCTCCTTTACTAATGAAACAGCCTCTAAGCATTTAATCTTATATTGCGCAAATCAGCCAACTGTTTCTTTTTTGTATCTGTGTCAAAGGGGCCCCTAAGAAGAAAATGTCATCTTTCCTGTGTCTAACAGACGTGTTCCTAAAGAAGGAAGTTGTGGTAGGTCAGCTTTCTGCAACCTGTCTTATAACAGACACCTTTACGAATAACCTGCCATTACAGCAAGCCAGCTTTTAACTCGTTTGTAGCTTGGAAGTATTTTTTTTTCTTTCACACACGTTTGACTTTTAGATAGTAGGTTCGATTCCACACTGTCACTAATGTAATTTTTTCAAATCACTTTCCCACCCAAGTCAAGGTTTTTGTAACATCCCGAGGACTTTGTGGCATTAGGGTGGCTAAAAATATATATTTTTATATGACACAATTTTCAAAAATGCACTAAAAAAAATCTTTTTTTTGAAGATTTTGTTGCATAGATTCCTTAATTCCAAAAAAGTAATTCTTGCAACTTGAAAATTTCTCCAATTATAAAAATTATCCTACTTATTTTAATCAAGTTTTACATTTTCTTTCCATTGTTAAGCTGGTTAGAAATTTCACTTTAGATAGATAGATAGATGAATAGATAGATAGATAGATAGATAGATAGATAGATAGATAGATAGATAGATAGATAGATAGATAGATAGATAGTGTGAATATTTAATTTTGTGGTGTGAAGGATGGCCGGCCATTTATCCCGGCCAATACCCCCAAGCCGCCAGGTGGAGCCCTCCTTGCAGCGTGGAGGTCCCCAGAAGACCAGCAGGGCATCATGGACAATGGAGTTTTTATGCAAAGCCCTGCTGGATGCCGTGGGGGCCACAGGAGGAGCTGCAGGGAGGACCGAGGGCTTCTTCGTGCCCTGTGACCCGGAGGTTCGTCATAGGAAGAGCGACGGACTTCCGGTTTGAAGAAAAGGACTATTTACCCTGACCCGGAAGGAATAAGGACTTGTGGACTGTTGGGCAGAAACACCTCCGGGTCAGGCAGTATAAAAGGACTATGGGAACTCCCAGACAACGAGCTGAGCTGGGTGGAAGGGTGGCAATGCGTCTGGGAGCTGGAGGATTGGTTTATTTGAGAATTGTTGATTTATATGAGTATTGTGGTGGAGAGTGTGCTTTGTGCACTGTGGAAGAAAAATAAAGTCAACATTTGGACTTTTACCTGGTGTCTGGAGTCGTGGACAGGGGTTCAAGGGAGCGAGAGCAATAGATAGATAGATAGATAGATAGATAGATAGGTAGATAGATAGATAGATAGATAGATAGATAGATAGATAGATAGATAGATAGATAGATAGATAGATAGATAGATAACTTTGTATAATGTTAATGTTTACCCCCCCAGGTGGAATTGAAGAGTCGCATAGTGTGGGGGAGGAACAATCTCCTCAGTCTGTTAGTGAAGTAGGACAGTGACAGCAGTCTGTTGCTGAAGCTGCTCCTTTGTCTGGAGATTATACTGTTCAGTGGATGCAGTGGATTCTCCATTATTGACTGGAGCCTGCTCAGTGCCTGTCGCTCTGCCACGGATGTCAAACTGTCCATTACCATGCCTACAATTGAGCCTGCCTTCCTCACCAGTTTGTCCAGGTGTGAGGCATCCCTTTTCTTTATGCTGCCTCCCCAGCACACCACCGCATAGAAGAGGGTGGTTGCCACAACCGTCTGATAGAACATCTGCAGCATCTTATAGCAGATGTTGAAGGACGCCAGCCTTCTATGGAAGTATAGTCGGCTCTGTCCTCTCTTGCACAGAGCATCAGTATTGGCAGTCCAGTCCAATTTATCATCCAGCTGCACTCCCAGGTATTTATAGGTCTGCTCCCTCTGCTCACAGTCACCTTTGATGATCACTGGGTCCTCCTAAAATCCACCATCAGCTTCTTGGTTTAGTTGGTGTTCAGTTGTAGGTGGTTTGAGTCACACCATTTAACAAAGTCCTTGATTAGGTTCCTATACTCCTCCTCCTGCCCACTCCTGATGCAGCCCACGATAGCAGTGTTGTCAGCAAACATTTGCACGTGGCAGGACTCCGAGTTGTATTGGAAGTCAGATGTTTAGGTTTAACAGGAGAAAGTACAGTCCCCTGTGGCGCTCCTGCATTGCTGACCACAGTGTCAGAACTGCAGTTCCCAAGACGCACATACTGAGGTCTGTCTTTAAGATAAGATAAGATAGATACCAGATATGAATCTACTCCCATCTCTGTCAGCTTGTCCCTAAGGAGCAGAGGTTGAAAGGTGTTGAAGGCGCTAGAGAAGTCCAGAAACATAATTCTTACAGCCCCACTGCCTCTGTCCAAGTGGGAGAGGGATTGGTGTAGCATATAGATGATGGCATCCTATGCTCCGACCTTCTCCTGGTATGCATACTGCAGAGGGTCGAGGGCATGGCGGACCTGTGGCCTCAGGTGGTGAAGCTGCAGCTGCTCCATGGTCTTCATCACATGTGATGTCAGAGAGACAGGCTGGAAGTCATTCAGCTCACTAGGACGTGATACCTTTGGGACTGGGGTGATGCATGATCTTTTCCAAAGCCTCGGGACTCTCCCCTGTTCTAGGCTTAGGTTGAAGATGCGCTGTACAGGACTCCCCAGCTCCAACGCATAGGCCTTTAGCAGTCATGGCGATACTCCACCTGGTCCTGCTGCTTTGCTGGCACAAAGTCTCCTCTGCTTACCTGGGCTGCTGTAATTGTGGGATGGGGGAAAACTCTCTCCTATCCTGGTATCAGCAGAAGGATGGGTGAAGGGTGCAGTACTCTGAGGTGAGAGTGGGTTAGGGTGGTCAAACCTGTTGAAGAAGTTGTTCATCTGGTTTGCTCTCTCCACTTCTTTCTCGGTGGTGGCACCCCGCTTCGAGCTGCAGCCAGTGATGATCTTCATTCCATCCTACACTTCCTTCATGCTGTTATTCTGCAACTTCTGTTCCAGCTTTCTTCTGTACTGCTCCTTCGCCGCCCTGAGCTGGACTCGGAGTTCCTTCTGCACTCGCTTGAGCTCATGCCGATCACCGCCTTTAAAAACCGTTTTCTTCTGGTTCAAAAGGCCCTTGATGTCACTTGTAATCCATAGCTTGTTGTTAGCATAGCAGCGTATGGTTCTTACTGGAACTAAAAGTCCATACAGAAGTTGATGTAGTCAGTAGTGCAGTCAACAACCTCCTCAATGTTCTCACTGAGCCTGCTCTGCCTCAGGGGACCACTTCCTGAATGAGCGTGTGGTTGTAGGTAGTTCCCTCACTCTTGGTTTGTAGTGAGACTGAAGCAGAACCAGGTTATGATGTGCTTTCCCAAGCGCAGGCAGCGGGGTGGCACTGTATGCATCTTTAACGTTTGCATACAGTAGGTCAATAGTCCTATTTCCCTGGGTGTTACAATCCACATACTAGGAGAAGGCAGGTAATGCTTTGTCTAGCGTCACATGGTTAAAGTCTCCAGCGATTAGCACAAGTGCTTTGGGATGCTGCGTTTGTACTTTAGCAACAGCGGAATGGATGATGTCACGTGCTATCTCCATGTCTGCCTGAGGAGGGATGTCAACAATAACAACGACATGTCCAAACTCTCTGGGCAAGTAATAGGGGACGCAAGCTTACGGCCAAAAGTTCGATGTCCCTGCAGCAAGTGGAGATTTTAAAATTTACATGTCCAGACTTGCACCACCTTGTATTGACATAGAGAGCGACTCCTCCTCCTTTCTGCTTCCTGCAGGTACTGACTGTCCGCTCTAACTTTGCTAAACCTGGGTAGCTCCACGTTAGTATCTGGGATTTTACTTGTTAGCCACGTTTCACTAAAAGACAACAAACTGCATTCTCTGTAGGTCCTGACATTTTTCACCAGCACAGCCAGTTCGTCAATCTTATTTGGTAGTGAGTTCACATTTCACTTTAACAAATCTATGCATTTTAATTAAATTAAATTAATTATTACAGTGCCTCTGGATTGGCAGACCGGGGTGGTGGTCCCCTCTTTAAAAAGGGGGACTGGAGGGTGTGTTCCAACTATAGAGGGATCACACTCCACAGCCTCCCTGGAAAAGTCTATTCGGGGGTTCTGGAGAGGAGGGTCCGTCGGATAGTCGAACCTCGGATTCAGGAGGAATAGTGTGGTTTCCATCCTGGTCGCGGAACAGTGGACCAGCTCTTCACCCTTAGCAGAGTCCTGGAGGGTGCATGGGAGTTTGCCCGACCGGTCTACATGTGTTTTGTGGACTTGGAAAAGGCATTCGACCGTGTCCCTCGGGAATCCTGTGGGGGTGCTCGGGAGTATGGGGTACGGACCCCCTGATAAGAGCTGTTAGGTCTCTGTACAACCGGTGTCAGAGCTTGGTCCGCATTGCCGGCAGTAAGTCGAGCCCGTTTCCAGTGAGAGTTGGACTCCGCCAGGGCTGCCCTTTGTCACCGATTCTGTTCATAACTTTTATGGACAGAATTTCTAAGCGCAACCAGGGTGTTGAAGGGGTCGGTTTGGTGGACTCAGGATTGGGTCACTGCTTTTTGCAGATGATGTTGTCCTGTTTGCTTCATCAGGCCGTGATCTTCAGCTCTCTCTGGATCGGTTCACAGCTGAGTGTGAAGCGGCTGGGATGAGAATCAGCACCTCCAAATCCGAGAGCATGGTCCTCAGCCGGAAAAGGGTGGAGTGCCCTCTCAGGGTTGGGGGAGAGATCCTGCCCCAAGTGGAGGAGTTCAAGTATCTCGGGGTCTTGTTCACGAGTGAGGGAAGAATGGAGCGTGAGATCGACAGGCGGATCGGTGCGGCATCCGCAGTGATGCGGGCTCTGCATCGGTCTGTCGTGGTGAAAAAGGAGCTGAGCCGTAAGGCAAAGCTCTCAATTTACCAGTCGATCTACGCTCCTACCCTCACCTATGGTCATGAGCTATGGGTAGTGACGAAAGAGCGAGATCCTTGAATACAAGCGGCTGAAATGAGTTTCCTCCGGGGTGTCTGAGCTTTCCTTAAAGATAGGGTGAGAAGCTCAGTCATCCGGGAGGGGCTCAGAATAGAGCCGCTGCTCCTCCGCATCGAGAGGAGTCAGATGAGGTGGCTCGGGCATCTGATCAAGATGCCTCCTGGACGCCTCCCTGGTGAGGTGTTCCGGGCACGTCCAACCGGGAGGAGGCCCCGGGGAAGACCCAGGACACCCTGGAGGGACTATGTCTCCCGGCTGGCCTGGGAACGCCTTGGGATTCTCCCGGAAGAGCTGGAAGAAGTGGCCGGGGAGAGGGAAGTCTGGGCCTCTCTGCTTAAGCTGCTGCCCCCGCGACCCGACCTCGGATAAGCGGAAGAGGATGGATGGATGGATGGATAATTATTTTATGGGCGCCCCATGATTTTATTTTTACTCACATATGACCAACAAAATCATAGTACAAGAATTTTTTTTTTTACTTTTTAGTGCATGTTTGAATAAAATTGTGTCATTTAAAAATCTTCCCTTTATACATTTTTCATTCAGCTGTTTTGTTGAATTTTTTCATAGTGAATATATGTATGCTTAAATTACATAGTTAAACTATAAGGTTTTTATGATGGCATAATAAGTACTAGTACCATCTTTATCCTTAATGGTATTTTGGAAATGAACATATGCTAAAGGTGAAATCCCTATATTAAAAACATTCCAAAGCTGAAAAAGCAGATAATCACAGCAAAAAATATACCCGAATCCCTGAAGCCTACAAAGGAATTCGTAATCCCAGGCCACCTTAAATTCCCTCACACCTCTCCATCAGCATCTTTTGTTTTGTAAATGTGTCGATCAGCACAAGCAGCAAGTAGCCTGCTATCCCATCCCACCACCTCCGCAGGTCAACTTGTGGAAAAAGTTCTCCCAACTCAATGCTCTTCATCTGGGTGTGAGTTATATGGAGTTGTATAGGGTAAATAATATATTATTTGGAACACATGCGTTTTGTATGTGTTAGGTGTTTACAATGATCTTTGTAAATGTAGGAAGACAGGAAATGCAAGAAATGTTGAACATATACGTATATGTTATAGTACTAATGACAAAATTTTGACATGGAGTGTATAATGTGTGAAGACTGAAGTCCAAATATCAATAAACACTTTCACGAAAGGTACATGTACAACAAAACAAATGCGCTTTTATTCAAGAATATAACCGAAGAAAAAGAAATCGGGTTAGGGTACAACACTGACACAACTGCTTGGGAAGTGCAGCGGTAAGAACTGCTGACTCATAATCAAGAGATCATGGCTTAAATTCCGGCTGCTTCCCAGAATTACTGTTTAAGTACTGAGCTGCTCTTACTGTTACTATTATACAATAAAAACATGCATTTGATTATGAGTCTGTAACAGCCAGTGTAAATTTATGGTACTTGTTAAGGTTAGTTTTTTTTTTAAATTCAGTTTTATTCTCTCAGTTATGTTCATGCTCCCCCCGATCTGACTATTTTCAAATAAAGACATGCTATAACAGAGGTGAATTCAGATGAAGATGAGGGTTCTACATCAAAGAAAGAGTGCAGAAGCCCTCCCCGCAAGAAACGTTGACTCCTACATAAGAACAATGCAGCTGCACCAGGCATAAAGGTGAAAGATGGCACAGTTTAGATGCAGCAACAGGCTGGCCATCATCCTGCCAGTCAATTTGCCACACATGCATTCTTCAACAAAACAGCAGGGCTTATACAGTTCACCAAGGTATTGTGCAAAGTTATGTTTGAGATTATGTTTCTTGATGGTCTTTATATGAAAAAGATTTATATGTTACTTTATATAAATGCCACATTGAAAGTTGTTTACCTATATTTATTTAGTTATCTTCTTACAGCATAAAGTCACAAGTAGACTGCAGAGCTTCTTGTGTTTGATTGACATGGCCATGCTGACAAAGTATATGTGCAATGCCACTCATTCAGGAAAAGATCAGTTATGAAAAGTGCGATGGCAGCTTCCACCTGTAGCTATAGACTCTTCAGCGACTTTCCACGCTAGTGTTTAGATCTGGCAATGCAATGCTGACACTTCAGTACACGGGCAATGTTAAGAGAATGCAGTCAGACTTCTTTTTTGAGCACATACACCATCAGATCTCAACACTAGCGTAGAGAGTCAGACTGATCTCTGGACTAACCCAATGTAAATCTGGCTGGGAAAATGAGCCAAAATCATTTCCAAACAATGTAAATGTCTGCTAAACACTTACACCAAAAGACTTAAAACTGTTTTTGAAGTAAAAGTAGTACATCATAGGTAGTGCTGACAGACCTACTTAGTATTTTATGCAACATATTTGGGGCATTGCAACCTCTATATATATAGCTGATTGGGTTGAAACACATGAAGGAATTAAAAACTCAGATATGAGCAACAATGCCAACAGATGTCCAGATTCAAACAGAAGGAAAAAAGGCTCAAGAATAGAGATTGAACAAGATTGCCAGAGAGATTGCATCACAAAGCTATATCAACATAGGTTTCAACAATAAGAAGACAGTTTGTATGAAATACATAACTATTGAAGGGTGTGAGCGATCAGTATACATTAAAAGATGAAGCCAGTGTTGACAAAGCTTCTGAAGGTTAATATTGGAACAGTGCACTATTTTGTTCAAGACTGTTGTAGAAACATTATGAATATTTTGTGACCTCTAGATACTTAGTAGCACAAAAGCGGAAGTGTGCTTACGCACTAAAAAATCCAGATGCATAAATCTGTGCGAATGCCAACTTCCACGTTCTTCCTCTACATAAATCCCTTTCAGTGTGAAAAGTAACACATGTGCACGCGCCTGCTGTCCAGCCCCGTCTACTCCCAGAAATATGGCTTTTAAATATGCAAATCAATATAAATAGCACTTAAACTCAGCGTTCTGTGAAAAGGCAATGTCAAAAACACAGAGGAAATAGAAGAAGTTCAGCGAATACCAAGTGGAGGCAAGGAAAAACTTACTATTTGTTGGTTTAAACAGTGGTACAAACAACAAAAGGAAGTTGATCGAGTGTCGGAGAAACTCGAAAGCTCAAGTTCACAAAGTCACACAGTGCCCGAAATAAAAAAGACACTGTCATATATCAAAGTCGCCATGAAAAGGCGAATTGTAGCCCACTGTCTGAGTTTCATATGAAAGCTTATTAGGGTACAGAGAAAAAAAAATAGGCACACAGTGGGAAAAAAGCACGAAATGTCAACTTTAATCTTGAAATTTCCACTTTAATCATGTAGTTTATTTTGTCATTAAAGTAGAACATCATAAACTTCATCTTAAAGTCGTTTAATTTACTAGTTTCTCAATTCCCATTTTAACTAAAGTAGCACGTTAACTTATTTGTTTTGTATTTGATCTTCTATGTGCTCTATGTGTGTGAATAACTACGTGCTTCCGGGCTTAATCTTCCTCCAACAGGACACAGAATCCATTACATTCATAATATTACAGCTCTCTGAATAATTAAAATACTGAGATGTATACTTGATATCATTTTCATGATGATAGGAGTTAAAGCATGTTATTAAACATGGAACACGGTGGCGCAGTGATTGTGCGTGACCTTTGATGAAATAATTTATTGCAGCAGTACTGTCTCATTCAAACATACTAACCCCCAATTCCTGTCCTTACTTTTCTTTCTCCAAATACCCAGTCGCCACACAATCAGCTCTGTAACAGACATTAAGCCATCTGTAAGCTTAGAACGCAGATTCTTCAAAACTTTTAAGGAACATTGAAATATCTTCATAGTACATGTTTAATTAATCTATCTTTCTAGTGTCACACCAGTCCCAGCAAGCATATAGCGTGAGGTAGGAACAATCCGTGAACGGAGTGCCAGATCCTTGCTAGCGCAGGAACACTGTGTCCTCACATGTTTAATTATTAGCAATATAGATTATTTAAATGAAGTTAAAGTTTTATCTGTATAATATAATAAACATATTTTGCTGCATTTCATCTTTGATATCATCATCATATGTAAATACGCGCTTTATAAAGTGGCTCAGGTTGTACAATATTATAACTGTAGTGCAATTTTACAGTGAGGTGATTGTACTAATAATTACAAACAGTTCTACAAGGAACACTTGATGGACTGATTGAGTGCGTTTATAGTTCTTGGCATGAAACTGTTTCTGAACTGCGAGATCTGTACAGGAAAGGTTTTGAAGTGTTTGCCATGTGAGAGCAGTTCAAATAGGCAGCATGGCTGAGGCAGCGTGTGCTTGATATTGTATACCGATAATTCTCTTTCTGATTAGCTGCTCTGAGTGGTGCAGTGAGAGTAATATGGAAGAAGATGATCTGCAGTGGCAACCCCTAACGGGAGCAGCTGAAAGAAGAAAAAGAAGATGCAGTGAGAGTAACAACTTTAAAGCATCTATGTTATTTGGAATAGATTGGCCATTCTGTGGATCATTATATTGTTACAGGTTAATTGCAATCAGATGCATTAAACTAATAAACAATATACGGTTAATTTCAGTGTATTTATAAAGCCATGTTAGGGATGTGGATCTAAAAATGAAAGGGAAACCACACTGGAACAGTAGCACTGCTTTGATGCTGGGTGCTGCCAGTCTGCAAAACCAAGCACCGAACTTGTGTACGCCAGGTTATGAGCTACCGTGGAAATGTGTGTGGCTTTATGGCAAGTGGTTTTATACATCGCAATTTGACCGTGGAAACAGGCTTACGCAACATTTTTGTGTGTACGCACCGTTTATACATGAGGGCCCAGGTGATCTCATAAGATTCAGTTTTGTTTGTGTGTGTGTTGAATTGCAGTGTGTGTGTGTGTGTGTGTGTGTGTGTGCATAAACATCTAAACACGGACTCTGGCATCCAGCTCCTCCATGGTAAATGTGCATTCAAGGGTGATTTTAATGTAAAGTTGAGTGACTTTAGCATACAAGTTCAGTTATTAGTTTCAATAAACATCTCTTTAATAAAATTCAACAGGCAAATATAGAGGAGATATTATAGACATGAGAAGAAGCCTGCCTAAATTTAGTATTTTCTAAGAATCAGGACAGAATTAGGGGAGTAGAAGTGACTAAATAACTAAGACCAATTATAATATAACACATTTCAGTGTTTTGGCAGAATACATATTTAAAAACAAAAACAGTTTAATTTTAATAGGAAAAATTTTGAGCAGCAAAGCCTAAAAAAGGTAAAATGGGAAAATCTATTAACAATGGGATCTGACAAGGAGCAGTGTAACAAGTTCATCCCAAAATGTAAAAGCAGTAAGAATTTAAAGAGAACTCTGCAATGGATAAATAAGGAGCTTAAAAGGAAGCTTCAAAGAATTAAAATAGTTTCATAAGGCATTTAAGACAACTAGCAGCTGTGCTCACTGTAGGACTTATGAGAATATGAGAGCAACAGTATAAAAGGATTTTAGAAATGCTTTTGGGTAATTAGTGGAAAGATGACAGAAAGAGATTCTGTTCTGTTAAATGTTAATATTGAGACAAGGGAGATATGGTACAAAAAAAGGATATATTTACTTGTTTTGAAATGTAGCTTTCACTCCTAAAATGCCTTACTGTATTGTCATACCATACATCCAAATACAGCAAAAGAGAAGGCATTGGATTCAGTACTGTTGTGCTTCAGTGAGAGACCCTGACAATTGCAATTCCATCTTTCAGCAGGAGTGCATCAGCATGTTACTTGGCACAGAGTCACATCTGTCCTGATGTGGTTTCTGGCTTTTGAGGATGCATGACAAACTCTTCATACCCACACTCTCCAGTATGTATGGATTAGGGTCAAATTTAACACTTTATGTGACTTATTTAAAGGTTCTCATGTATGTATGGATTAGGCTATCTAAGACTATTCTGCCTTCTTTGGTCAGATTAGAAAAGTGCACCTATTCCAATCAGTAACCTTCATTTACAGCCCTTACTATAATTTGTTAAAGCTGCCTGACGGGATGTTTCAACTTTTTTCAGTAAAAAAATGCATGTATGCTAAACATAAGTAACAAAAATCGTATAGAAAATAGTTCATCTTCAAATGTGGTTACGATTAGGTATACAAAAGATGATGTCACTTGAAGGTCAACCAGAAAGTCAAAAAGACAAAATAAAGAGTATGCCCTTCCTGAGACACAATAAACACATAAAGGATAATTAGTACAATAAAAACTTGGTGTGTTCCTTCCTTACCTACAGCCTTCTCCTCCCTTAATCTACTGGCCTGCTCCTCCTTGTCTATTGTGCCCTTGCATCTGTTCCTTACATAACTTTCTGCTGATTTATCTGACGGAGGTAGAGGCTACAAAATGTCATATTTTGTCATATACTTCTAAGGCTAATCTAGCCTCCCAGGAAGGTGCATGCAAAGACTACACTTCCTATGAGTTTCTGTGCAAAGGTTACAGAATATATGCAGATATTGATAATACCGCAAGCATCATGGGAGTTCCTACTATTTTTTAGTGAATTGTTGCCAAGAACAAACTGATAAGGCATCATGGCCAAGTATTAAACTCCAGTCCAAGATAAATCCTCTCCAAGAAGATTAGACAGTTATTCCGTTTACTATGTGAATGCTGTGTTCTAGATGTATTCTCCCAGTATAAATTAGGAGCCTTAACGTATTTCCAGAGTACAGTTAGGTTGATATATTGCTGCAATAAACAGGTAATCAGCACAGATCCAAGAATGCTAAAGCCAGAAAGCAAGCAATAAAAAAAAATAATTACTAAATACATAAAACCTTGAATATCAGCTAGTAATGAACTAACCATGGCGACTTGTGTAAATTCTATTAAGGTTTAATAAATAAAAAGACATTTTATTTTCAAATATTAGAATGGTTTGCTTGGTTGCAAATGTTGGTTTAAAGGTCAAGTTCGGTATTTTTCAAGTCTAAGTTATTTCTTCACCGTCATGGTATATATTAGTTTGCCACATGAAACTGCATTGTAAGTGATACATATTTTATAAATTAAAAAAACAACTAGCCATGAAGCCAATCATCATCAAGCGCCCTTACTGGAATTATTGAATGTTGGTGCCTAAATGTGAATTGCTGTCTCTGTTCTGTAGACAACTAGACAATAATAACTGAAAAATTCACTCTTACAATCATTTTTATTCCTTCATTACACAAAAGCTTATTTCTGTATTTCACAAAGATATTGCCTGCTACCACTAGACTGATACAGCACACGTGTACTTCAGTAATAGAAAGTAATGAACAGGCATGTAACATGCAAACAAGTAACAAGAACTGAACAGATTTTGTAGGCATCCATTCATCCAACCATCTATCTTCCTAACCCACTTATCCAGAGCAGAGTAATGGGGCAGCTGCAGCCAACCCATTGCAAGATGAACGCAAGCAGACTCAGGCACACACTTACTGTACATACATCCACACATGAGTTAGTTTCACAATGGCAATTAACCTAAGCTTTATCAGGATTTATCAATTTTAATAATTTCAGTAGAGATGTTTTAACTGCTGTCATTCCTGCTTCACAGCACAAGGTTATACATGGACATTGCATGTTCTTCCCATGTATTTACAGATTGATTGGTATCAATTAGTTTAATTTACTCACTCAAAACATTGTGCCCAGTTCTTTTACTACCATATGCTCAGCAAGTATAACTAAAAATGTGGCAATAGATTATGCATAATGCTTCTGTAACAGGTTTTATTTGCTAGGCTGGCTGCTAACCTTGTGACATTTGAATACTCTTTGTATTTTGGTGAGTATTCTCCTAATAATCCATTTTTCCTTCTTCCTCTCAATATGTAACATAATGGGTGTGTTTGTTAGTGTGCCTTGCAATGAACTGCCATCTCATCACTCTCTACAGTATAACCGTAAGCAAGTTCAGAATATAGAAAAACAGAAGAGTTTTTCAAGTGTGAAAGAATATTATATTACCATTTCTTTGTTGTATTATGATTAATGAAATTTTAACAATATTGCTTTAGTTTGTTC
The DNA here is from genome assembly GCF_016835505.1 of Polypterus senegalus. NCBI lineage: Eukaryota > Metazoa > Chordata > Cladistia > Polypteriformes > Polypteridae > Polypterus > Polypterus senegalus. Next base: position 113,667,093 of record NC_053160.1, on the reverse strand, counting down.
AGTGCAGTAAATTTGACTGTTTAAGTGCTAAGTCTGTTCCTGTTGTAGCAAAAAAATGTTGCTTTAAAATGTATCTTGTCAGTGTAGAAGGAAAGCTTTCCTTTTCAGTAGTATCTCTTGATGCAATTCAGATACGTTAAAATGCTTTTTCAGAAGGCTTCTCTTTCACACAAAATTCTGTAAAACATTTATAATAGAATTTTAAATGCTTACAAAACAACCCTTATTGATCTTAAAAAACATTATGTGTGACAATATGAATAAGAAATGACAGATTTTAAACATATTTCGGTACGCTTGACATTTAGACTTTAAAAGAAAAATAAATTATTTTGCAATCTAAAACAAATTTACATATGTAGGCTTTTCACAGTGTGACAGAAAAGGTTTTGAATTGTCTGGAGAGGGGAGCAGAGTAACTCATTAAGTAAAACATCTTGCAGCAAATAATTTGGTAATTAATATCGTGAATGTTAATGTCACACTGATGAGGTCAAGGGCTTTAGGGATTCAAAGGAACATTTTTGAAAAGGAGAATATCAGCTTGGATGCCTGCCTATTGGAAAAACTGGTACTGGAAATGGTAAAAAGGTATCAAATGTTAAAATTACCATATTTTGAAGTTGAAACTTGGATATTTTCCTGATTCTTTTAACCTAAAAGTGAAAATACTGAAATGTCTTTCAATACTATAATAATAATTATAATAACAACAATAACTACCAGATCATTATAAATAATAATTATCTGTCCAGAGGGTATTGTTAACCTGTTGATTTTAAAAAGTCATGAATGAATTTTACAAAAGGCTTTTATAATCATATCTTCATACTATTATGCAATTTTCTGTGTTATCTGTTCTGTTATAGGGCATCGAATATAATATAATATAATATAATATACTGTATATATAATAACATCTTATCTGTGTTCTTGCCATTGGAAATATTTAATGGGAATACCTTTTCAAATATTGAATGGAAATCTTAATAGAAAATACTTCTTCAGAATTCTTAGTTTTTAGGTGGCCTATATATATATATATATATATATATATATATATATATATATATATATATATATATATATATATATATATATATATATATATATATATATATATATATATATATATTTGTGTCTGTGTATCTAGGTGTGCATCCATTAGGTATGTCTCAGTTACATGTCATGGGATTTACATGGGAGTCATAAAATTAGTGTTAATCTTTGTGATGCACCATCTGTTCAAATGAAAAATGCAGTGCATTTTATTATTACATGCATTTCATAATACATGCCAATAGATGGTACACTGCAAACATTAATGCAGTACACACACATATTATATATGGTTTCTGAGGCAAAAACTCGGGCGTGGGAAGAGTTTGGGGAGGTCATGGAGAACCCACACTCCTGAGGCGTCTCAGGAGGGGGAAGCAGTGCAGTGTCAACACTGTATATGGTGGGGATGGTGTGCTGCTGACCTCAACTCGGGATGTTGTGGGTCGGTGGGGGGAGTATTTCATAGACCTCCTCAATCCCACTAACATTCCTTCCAATGAGGAAGCAGAGCCTGGGGACCCGGAGGTGGGCTCCCCCATCTCTGGTACTGAGGTCACCGAGGTGGTCAAAAAACTCCTTGGTGGCAGGGTCCCGAGGGTGGATTGGATATGCCCAGAGTTCCTCAAGGCTCTGGATGTTGTAGGATTGTCTTGGATGACATGCCTTTGTAACATCGCATGGACAACAGTGACAGTCCCTCTGTATTGGCAGACTGGGGTGTTGGCCCCCCTCTTTAAGAAGGGGGACCGGAGGGTGTGTTCCAACTACAGAGAGATCACACTCCTCAGCCTCCATGGAAAAGTCTATTCGGGGGTTCTGGATTGGAGGGTCCATCAGATAGTCAAACCTTGGATTCAGGAGGACAGTGTGGTTTTTGTCCTGGTTGCGGAACAGTGGACCAGCTCTACACCCTTAGCAGGGTGATGGAGGGTGCATGGGAGTTTGCCCAACCACTCTACATGTGTTTTGTGGACTTGGAAAAGGCATTCAACCATGTCCCTCGGGGAATCCTGTGGGGGGTACTCCGAGAGTATGGGGTACCGGACCCCCTGATAAGGGCTGTTCGATCTCTGTACAATTGGTGCCAGAGCTTGGTCTGCATTGCCGGCAGTAAGTCAAACTTGTTTCCAGTGAGAGTTGGACTCCACCAGGGCTGCCATTTGTCACTGATTCTGTTCATAACTTTTATGTACAGAATTTCTAGGCACAGCCAGGGTGTTAAGGGGGTCCGGTTTGGTGGACTCAGGATTGGGTCACTGCTTTTTGCAGATGATGTTGTCCTGTTTGCTTCATCAGGCCGTGATCTTCAACTCTCTCTGGATCAGTTCACAGTTGAGTGTGAAGCGGCTGGAATGGAAACCAGCACCTCCAAATCTGAGACCATGGTCCTTGGCCGGAAAAGGGTGGAGTGCCCTCTCAGGGTTGGGAGCCAGATCATGCCCCAAATGGAGGAGTTCAAGTATCTCGGGGTCTTGTTCACGAGTGAGGGAAGAATGGAGCGTGAGATCAACAGGCGAATCGGTGCGGCGTCCTCAGTGATGCAGGCTTTGCATCAGTCTGTCGTGGTGAAAAAGGAGCTAAGCCGTAAAGCAAAGCTCTCAATTTATCAGTGGATCTATGTTCCTACCCTCACCTATGGTCATGAGCTATGGGTAGTGACCGAAAGAACGAGATTGTGAATACAATCGGCTGAAATGAGTTTCCTCTGCAGGGTGTCTGGGCTTTTCTTTAAAGATAGGGTGAGAAGCTCAGTCATCCGGGAGGGTCTCAGAGTAGAGCCGCTGCTGTTCCACATCAAGAGGAGTAAGATGAGGTGGCTCGGGCATCTGATCAGATTGCCTCCTGGATGCCTCCCTGGTGAGGTGTTCCGAGCACATCTAACTGGAAGGAGGCCTCGGGGAACACCCAGGACATGCTGGAGGGACTACGTCGCTCGGCTGGCTTGGGAATGCCTTGGGATTCTCCCAGAAGAGCTAGAAGAAGTAGCCAGGGAGATGGAAGTCTGGATATCTCTGCTCAAGTTGCTGCCCCCCCGACCCAATCTCGCATAAGTGGAAGAGGATGGATGATTGGATGTTTATATTTATAATATATATATATATATATATACGTATTGTGGAACGGGACTCAGACACAGACAGACGGACATCATTTGTTCACTCAACACACTCATTTATTTATAGTATATTTACAATTTGTTTTAGTGCACTACACAGTGCCTCCAGCACCGATCCCCCAAAGTCCAGGCCTCACAGTCACCGATGCCTTCCTTCTGGCCGCCTCCACTCCTCTCTCCAGCTCCTCTTCCACCCTACTCTTGCTACTGAATGAAGGGAGGCGGCCCCTTAAATATCAGCCCGGATGGGCTCCAGCTGCTTCCCGGCAATTCCCCACGGACACACCCCTGTGTGGTTGGAAGTGCCAACTGCGCACCCGGAAGCCCTCCGGGTTTTCCCAGTCTTCTTCCCCCCAGCACTTCATGATGTGGCGGAAGTGCTGAGGTCCAGGGTTCTTCAGGCACCAGGGCGCCGCCTGGCGGTGTCCACGGGCCCCTAAAGGGTTGGGCTTCCAAGCCCTCTACCCGTGGCCCCCAACACAACCAGGGCGGTCGCCCCCTCATGGTCTGGAGGAGGCACAAGCCATCTACATGCTGTCAAATAAATGAACCACACGCTGTGGTGCAACGTACAGAGGCTTTGCCGCTGACGTCCGAGGTTCGATCCTCGAGAGGGGATGCAGTGACTGTGTATGCCTAATGAGCCCAGAATTAGGGCAAAAAACGTGTCACGTACACTTTGCATTATTTGACAGTAACCTAGTCAACATTATACTGTATATATATATATATAGATGTATATATATATATATATATACATATAGTGTGGCATCCGGCTGGGGCTGGAGCCCAGCCGGGACGCCCAAGAGGACTGGAGGAGAGCTTGTACTGCATCCAGACCGCGAGGGGGCGACCGCCCTGGTTATGTTGGGGGCCACGGGTAAAGGCGGCGCCCCGGTGCCTGTAGAAACCTGGAGCCCAGCACGTCCGCCACACCAGGAAGTGCTGGGGGGAAGAAGACAGGGGACACCGGACGGCTTCCGAGTGCGCAGCGCACTTCCGCCACACTGGGGCGTGTCTGCGGAGGAATGCCGGGAAGCAGCTGGAGCCCATCCGGGTTCCTATTTAAGGGGCCGCCTCCCTTCATTCAGTAGCGGAAGTCGGGTGGAAGAAAGACGGAGCTGGAGAGAGGACTGGAGGCAGCCAGAAAGACAGGCACGAAGGACTGTGTGGCCTGGACTTTGGGGGATCGGTGCTGGAGGCACTGGGGGTGCACGTGAAGTATTACTGTAAATATTGTAAATAAAGGGTGTGTTGGGCGAACATAAGATGTCCGTCTGTCTGTTTTCGGGCCAGCATTCACAATATATATATTGTGATAAGGCGCTATATAGCGCCCGACCCGGCACAGACTATGCAGAGGCACTTGTTCACACTCAAGGGTTTTTTATTTTTAATTCTTCAGCCGTGGGCACACGTCTTCCCCGTGTCCCACAGGCCCAACACAGTCCAAGCACAAAACCCCACACAAACCAAACTTTTCCTGCTCCACCACTCCTCCCAGGCAACCTCGTCCTCTTCCTCCCGATTCTGGCCCTGATTGCTGGGAGGCAGGCCCTTTTATACCCCACTGAGGGGCTGATAGACCGTCCAGTGTGGTGGCTGGTTCTCTGCAGCACCCCCTAGCGGCCACCCCATCACCCAACCGGGCTGCTGTGGTGGACTCCATGTCCCATGGAGCCACGGGGGAGATTGAGGAGGGATCCATGGCCAGGGAGACTGCCCCCAAGCGCCCCGGGGAAGGTACTGCAATGTCCATGATGGCTCCCCCGGGACGTATGTAGCAGAGGCGTCCCGGCCGGGCATGGGACCCGGCTGTCCATCACAATATATATTGTGAACATTGCCCCGGACACAGACAGGCTGACACACTCAAGTCACCCAACACACGTTTATTTTTTCATCTCTAACTTACAGTTCTGCTCACCAATCCCCAATACCCCTCAGTCCAGGCCAATCCAATGCCTTCTCTTTCTTCTCCTCTTCTCTCTCTCTCTTTCTCTCTCTTCTTTAGACCGCCTCCTGCCTCCTCCAGACCTTGTCACTCTTCCACCCAACTCTTGTCATCGACTGGAGGGATGCGGCCCCTTTAAATAAGAATCCGGATGTGCTCCAGGTGTGTTTCCGGCAATCTCCCAAAGCCACGCCCCAGTGTGGCAGAAGTGCCGGCTGTCTCTCCAGAAGCACTCCGGGTGTCCCTATTTTTTCTTCCCCCCAGCACTTCCTGGTGTGGCGGAAGTGCTGAGGTCTAGGGTCTTCCAGGTATTGGGGTCACCCTGGCGGTAACCCCGGGTCCCTACAGGGACGAGCTTCCCAGCTCTTTACCCGAGGCCTCCAGGGCGGTCGCCCCCTCGAGGTCTGGAGGAGGCACCAGCCCTCCTCCTGTTTTCTCAGGTGTCCCGGCTGGGTACCACCTCCATCCAGCTGTGATACTGCCCCACCACCAGCGAAGACACGTCGTTCGGAGTGACACGTCCCGCGAGGGCACTTCTATACGTATCCAGAGTCCAAGCCGGCACCCTGAAACGTACCACTTCGGCACCCCCTCCGAGGTTTTCTTGCCCTTTTGGAGCGAGCCGCTCGTAGTGGGGCCGCCCCATCGCCAGCGAAGAATCCTTCAGTGAAGCGTCCCGTCCTGTGAGGGCAGGTTCCCAACGAAGCGGGCCCTTCTGCTTGTCCAGGGTCCGTTCCTGTAACAAACAGAAACAAGGGGGCAGAGCCGCTGCCTGGACACCCTTCCCTGGCTTCCCTCTGTGCCATGCACTGGCATCACTCCCCCCTCCGACCGGCACCCCGCCACTTGCCTGTTTGGCACCCCTTCCGTGGGTTCCGTGCCCATCTGATTGGCTCTGATGGGTCTGCTCTCACTGTCGTCTCCCCCACCGACTCTGGGACTTTTCCTGCCACCGCGAGGACAACCTTTACAGCACTCTCCCTCAATTCCCCTTTTATTCTGCTATAACGGCTTGAGTCTGCCTATGGGAAAGGTACAGACCCTGTCCGGTTTGCATCCCTAAAGAGCGACGGGAGACTGTTGCAGGCATGGGGAGTAGGGCGCTAGGACCCAGGGCACTCATCAGCCTGCGTCCTGCCAACCCTCTCGCTGTCTCTCCCCTCCCCTTGCACACAGAATTCACCGTCGCATGCAGTGTCGGATAACCCCCTACTTGATACCATTCATTCGGATCACAGCCGAGTTCGGTGGGTTCTCCTTTATGCTGTAAGGAGTCGATTCTACTCACCGTCTCCGCGGTACCAGTCCGTCTAAAGATTCCAGCGTTGCGCCGTTCTGACATCACTGACGCGCCCGCCGTCTCCTTCAGATGCTGCAGTTCAGCACAGATGGCACCTAGCACCTGCATCGTCGACAAGCACAGACAGTCAGTTGGCGATTGACCTACCTGGTTGTCAGTCTTCGCCGACTGCTTTCTGTGAGGCTTCTCCAGCCCAATTGGGTCTCTCCTTGGCACAAGATAGACATTCCTTGGTCCTGCCTCTATACAGTCATTGGCAGGCACACAAGACACACTGTCCAATCCCGTGCCTGTCTCAGGGAGGAACTTCCGGTCCGCAGCCATCTTGGCTCCTCTCTTCCTGGTGCGACGCCATTCCGGCTCTTCGTGTTCCAGCGTCTCCTCCATGACAGCTCCTTTCACCACTGTCGCGTCCACAAAGCGCCGGGGATCGGCATGCGTCTGCCATCCGTATGGACCCGGGCAGCCCCTGCCTGCTAAATTCCAAATCCGAGCTGCCCTCCCGGGCTGACTGTCGGCAAGCAGGGACCTTACGTCCCGGATCCCTTCTGACCGAGGCGCCCACCCCGGCATGGTCTTCAAATACACCACGCCGTCCCGGACGTCTTCATTGGCAGCACCCACACAGGAGCCCGCTGCACCTGCAGCGCCCGTTGATGTATTGCCGCACCAGGTAGGAATCCGACCGCATTCCGGTGGCACTCTTGGGAATTTCTTGTCTTCTTGGGGCCGTGAGCACTTTGCACCCTCGAAACCTGTGCGGGGGTGCCTGCTGCTCCGGGCCATTCACAAAATATTTATTTTGGGGTCCCCGTCTTGGAACAGACAGAGGGCCCCACGTTGGGCGCCATTGTGAATATTGCCCCGGACACAGACAGGCTGACACACTCAAGTCACCCAACACACGTTTATTTTTCATCTCTAATTTACAGTTCTGCTCACCAATCCCCAATACCTCTCAGTCCAGGCTAATCCAATGCCTTCTCTTTTTTCTTCTCTTTTCTCTCTCTCTCTTTTCTTCAGACCACCTCCTGCCTCCTCCAGACATTGTCACTCTTCCACCCGACTCTTGTCATCGACTGGAGAGAGGCCGCCCCTTTAAATAAGAACCCAAATGTGCTCCAGGTGCGTTTCCGGCAATCTCCCAAAGCCACGCCCCAGTGTGGCAGAAGTGCCGGCTGTCTCTCCAGAAGCACTCCAGGTGTCCCTATTTTTTCTTCCCCCCAGCACTTCCGCACATCCTGGTGTGGCAGAAGTGCTGAGGTCTAGGGTCTTCCAGGTATTGGGGTCCCCCTGGTGGTAACCCCAGGACCCTACAGGGTCGAGCTTCCCAGCTCTTTACCCGAGGCCTCCAGGGCGGTCGCCCCCTCGAGGTCTAGAGGAGGCAGGAGGCGGTCTGAAGAAAAGAGAGAGAGAGAAAAGAGAAGAAAAAAGAGAAGGCATTGGATTGGCCTGGACTAAGAGCAGAACTGTAAATTAGAGATGAAAAATAAACGTGTGTTGGGTGACTTGAGTGTGTCAGCCTGTCCTGCACCAGCCCTCCTCCTGTCTTCTCAGGCGTCCCGGTTGGGTACCACCTCCATCCAGCTGTGACAATATATATATATATATATATACATCCATCCATCCATTTTCCAACCCGCTGAATCCAAACACAGGGTCACAGGGGTCTGCTGGAGCCAATCCCAGCAAACACAGGAACCAAACCCCGGGCAGGTTGCCAACCCACCGCAGGACACACACAAACGGGCCAATTTAGAATCACCAATCCACCTAGCCTGCATGTCTTTGGACTGTGGGAGGAAACCGGAGCGCCCAGAGGAAATCCACGCAGACATGGAGAGAACATGCAAACTCCACGCAGGTAAGACCCGGGAAGCGAACCCAGGTCTCCTAACTGCGAGGCAGCAGCGCTACCACTGCGCCACCGTGCCGCCCATATATGTATACATACATATATATATATATATGATTTTGGAATATTTGTATATACATAATGGCATCTCTTTGGGACACCATTGATCAAGTTGGGAAATATAGCCAAACCAGCTGAATGTCAATACACGTGTATAATAATTCATATCACTGGGTCATTATTATAATGTGCATGACAAACATATTAAACCTGAAAAGTGAAGAATATGAAGTATAGACATTATATATACTTTACTTCATTTAGATTATTCTAATAGGTCTAATGCTGTATATGTGCACTGAAGAACATTTTTTCCCCAGTTTATATCAGCTACCTGTTATCATTTCTCAGGGAACTGGCCGACAGGTCTGGAATGCTCTCTTTTCACTCCATCAGGCCTGCTGTGCTGAAATGTATTAACAAACCAATCAGTCATTACATCCAGTTTTCATATCACATGGGTTGTTGCTAGCAATATTAAACTGCCTGTGTTTTTTAAAGCAAAATACAAAATTGATATTTTTTATTAAATAATTTATTTTTACTAGTACCTGAATTTCTTAATCAGAACACAAATTAAGTGACAAATAATAATAACCAATAATAATACTAAAATACAGAATTTGTCATTGCAGATGTTTTTGATAACCACAAAAGCTGCTTACTACACAATCAACCTAAGAATTCCCTTTTAAATCATACCTAAAATGATTAGGTATTTCTGACATTAATAAACTAAAGTGTCATTTTAAAATGCATAATAAGTTGCTGCAGACACTTTTTTCCTAAATTAATTGTATAAGTTTCATTGTTGTCCTCTGGATTCAGCACTGAAGCTTTTTCATCAGTGATAGCCACAGTTAACACGAGTCGAAATACAAATGCAGTTTCTTTTCGGATACAGTAATCAAGTTAGCAAAAATGACTAAAGGACTGTGTTGGGCTATGGTAGCAGTCAAGTAAGCTGCATAAGGATTACCAGCCTGTCCAGCTTTAAAAAGTAAATGAAGTGGCACCTGTGGCGAGTGAAGTCGACCATCTTCTTCATGAGACTTTGCCGTCATGCTACAACACTAGAGTACTTTCTGGCAAGGCGACATGTCAATTAATTTTCACTTTTTCTTGTAGTGTCATTATGAGCAGCCATTCACCATTCTAACTGCAGGTTAGTAGCTGCAATGTGCTGTGCTGCAGAGATGAACCCAGTTAAACACTAAACCCAGTCCTGCTGTTCATCCAATCTACGGTATATCCAGAGGTGATGCAGAAAATGATGCCACATTTTAAGGCCAATTGTAAATTTAATTGTGCTAAATTATATGAATATAATCTATATATGAAACACTTTAAGGGTGGGGTGGGGGCTTTGAGTTAACTAATAGTCTTTGTGGGCCGTATGTAACATTTTGAATATTGATGAGCCGGTCTGCTTTAAAAAGATCCCAGGGCCTTAATTTTGACACCCCATTATAGTTTGACTTTACTGAATTAAGTATTTTGTAGCTCTTTTATAATTATTTTCAGACACCCTGTGGCACTCCTGATATTTAACAGAGGCCCCATATTGGGCTGCAGCCCACCACAAGGTAAGAAAGCACTGTGCTATAGATTACAACAGTGCAGGATGGTTCCAATAGGTACAAGATATATTGATAGGATATTGTCCTCTTTAACAAAAATTTCAGTACAAGGTAATCTACATTAATTTAAATAGTTAATATTAAGCTTCAGATCTCCAAAATGATTCTTCAGAGAGATGCCATAGGGGAAACATTTTTGGCTCCAAAAAGAGCCAACTGCATGACGCTAAAGAAAGAACCTTTATTTATTTAAATATGTAACTGGTTCCATAAAAAACATGAACAGATAATAACAGATTCTGAAATATAAATAAGTTCCTGATTTTAAACAAAGCTAATGTTTATTTGATCTGATCATGCAAGTAATTCTACTATACATTAAAGATTTCACTTTTGTCTACATATTAGGAACCTATTGAAATCCCAAAGAACCAATTTAACATGCAAAAAATGGATCATTATCAGGCAATGGTTCTATGAGGAACCACACAGCCCAGTAAAGTGTAATTTTAGAGCAATTATTTTGAAGAATGTATAAACAAGTATTGAGAATGTACATTTCCTCCTAAATATTGGCTTGAAGAAAGATTTAATTGTTCTATTTATGGAATAGTTTAAATAATAATATGATACTTCTAAATGGTTTTAACTTTCAACCCCTCCTACATAACTTGGTTTGAGTACAGAAATTAACTTTAAAAATCCATCAGTTCCTCTTCACAATTGGAAATTTGTCGTTCAAAATCAATTTCCTTCAGTAACTTTGAGAACTCATACTTGGACTCCATTTCTATATTTATACTCTTACTGTCATTGTTTTTCTGCTTTAGTCAATAATATATAAACACACACACACATACACACACAATTGGATATCCACTATACAAACCTTACAAATACTTAATAAATTGATTATCAACACTGGTATGGAAACAGTAGACTGACTTTCTACTTCACTTTTCGCATTGGGTACAACAGAACATAAACTTTGAAGGAAGTTTATTTAAATGTAGTGGGCATAAAGTCAAAATGTGATCAACAGGGATGGAAAAGAGAAACTTTCACTTTTTTTCTCCAAAGTAGTGATTATAACACAATAGGAGAAGTTTCTCAAAATACCTGTCTGAGAGTCAGTTCCTCCTTGGAGTGAGGACAAGACTTCCAATGCTAAATAGCCTTTCAACAGGTGTACTGGATGGTGCTACGGTGTTGACTTTAAGAAATATCTGCTTGACCCCAGAGAATTATATAAAATTTTAATATAACCAACCGTTCTTAAAGTATTCACGGATTTCCTCGTTCACTGCCATGATGCCCCAGTGATCATCTTTAGTGTCCTCCAACTCAAATGCAAAAAAGTCATTTTCACATTCTCTGTTGGTGCCGGTGAAGTTCTAACCGGAGTAAGACTCTTGGTGGAGCCTGTTTAAATACATCATGTATTAGCTTTTAATTTTACAATATCCAAAGAAGTGTAAATGCTGTAGTGCAGAAAAAGAGGCACATAATTCTGTTGTATATTATCCCATTATCCTGTAAAAGTAATTACATTATTAATACATTTACATTTTTTAATTCTGTTTGCTCATTGGATTTTGATCATATTATACTTTATTACTAATTCTAATATAGGTTGAATTTTCAATAAATCAAACTGATTAATTGCAAGATTAATGGACTAATAAAAAGGTGCAGAATCGACAAAATTTCATATAAAAGGTAAAATGGAAAATCATTTGCAATAAAAATGCTTACCTCATCTACAAAGTCTAGGAGGCCTATTGTCATTTGGGAGAGGCTGTCCTTCAGCACTAAAGTTTCAGTCATGAAAATTTTGAAAGTGAATTGGAGGGTGCCTGTGATACCCAGGTTGCCCACAGCAGGCACAGACATTAATAGTCATGACCAGGATGGTTAAGGCAATGAGGACACATAACCAAAAAAAGGTTGTGCGAAATAAAGTGCATTGTGCTTTTTATTTCAAACGAAATGTCCATGTCAAGTAAACAGAGTGCAGTGTAGTTTCTATAATCCTTTAAATAACTGATTCAGTAAAAACACATGCTTCTTCTTATTGGGATTTAAAATCAGTTAATAAATAATCAATAAATAATTCAAACAAATAAAACAAGTAATAAAAATCAAAGGAATAATACTTGGTGGTTCTTTCACTGTTCTTAAATCTTAGTGCGTCTCTGAGTCTTGTCTAACCCTTGCTCAACTGTCACGTCTGCTCAGCAGGAACTGAGACACCAGCAAGCACGGTCAAACATTTAAACTGGCTTGCATCTCAGTCACCACAGTTCGGTGACGACTGGGATGCCCAAGCCTGGCACCACCTTCACAATGACATCCATACGACAATCTCCTGATGCCATTCATTTGCACTTGCTTAATGGATGCTCAAGAGCAGCAACCCTACCCCATGAGTGCCATACGTCTCACTCTCCCAATAAGATAACCACTTATTTACATGCAAACACAATTAGCAAGTTTCTTTATTAAACACTCCAGGACGAGATAGCCTCCTACTGCACACTCGCACACCCATAGAGCATGAGCCACACCCTTTTTTATTTAAAACAAACACACACCACCACAGACCCCTGATGCACTTCACCACAGTGCTTTAAAAATAATTATCTTAAGATGTTGCAGTTGTTGGTACTCTTCTTCTCCTCTACCACATATGCAGCTACCATTTTGTTGAGTTCTGTAGGGAAAAAGGGTTTGTTAGAATTACAAGCTGACTGAAAATCTATTTTATGTTATTTCATGCTGGTAGGTTTGTTATCATGACAAGAATTTTTCTCCTCAAGGTGTGTTTACTGTGTTTTGCTTCTTTAGATAAGGCATGTTTCTGTTGTGGAAAGCTGCTTGACTTACAGACAAAGTTTACTCCTTATAATTATTCTGTTTTCATTCACTACTCTTGTCATGCCATATTCAGCTTACAGCATGGCTGACCAGCTGTGTCACTTTGAGCAAATGCAGCAAGGCCAGAAAGCATGGAAAATGTAGGGTTTTTTTTTTTTGGTTTTTTTTTGCTTTTAACATTAAAAAGGGGGTAACATGTTAATGCAGTTGTATTAATCTTTTTATGAATTCTCTGCAGATTTAAAAATTATCTTGGTGTTGTTTCTAGGGTTTTGATACCCAGTTTATCTACTGTATTGTTGTCATTAGTTTTGTAATTGCAGCTTCAGTTTAAAAGTTTAATTTTTTTTCTGATGCCATTTTGATTTAGCTATGACCACTGCCAGTTTGGGTAGGCATTTGCAATGCCCATTTCCATGACAATGTAACCAATGAGGCACTGTGACAGCACTGCAGTAACATCATCAGCATCACCACATACAGGTCACCTGAGCAGTCCTAATGTATCCAACATCAGACAAACTTAAGTACTTGCTATTCTTACTATTATGTGGATTACTGGTTCTTGAAATGTGCTGTGCTTCTTTGGTTTTTGATTTGTGATCTGGTTTTGACACCTATTTCTTGCCTTTCGTTTTTGACCTTTTCTTGTTTCTGACTCTGTTCTTTCTCCTGAATCTCACCCATCTGTTTTTCTGGTCTTCTGCATTTTTTGTCAGCTCGACTATGTCCCCATAGACTTAGATGTCAGTTACAACAAGTAATCAACAAATTCCCCACTTGACTCCTATAATCAACCCACTTGTTAATACACTCCATTAGTGCAGTATCATCTGAGAAGTACTGCAAGTGACATAACCTGGCGTTATATTTATACTCTGTGGTATACATCGTGAACTATAAAGGAGGCAGGAATGTTCCTTGTAGTGCTCCAGTGTTGCTCACATCCAAACTAAGAAACAGTCCTTGAGCCTCAGAAACTGATGTCTTCTCTACAGATATTCCATTATCCAGGACATCATAGGTTCATCCATCTGCATATCCCTTAGAGTACCCCTTAACAGAGATTGCTGGTTGGTATTGAAAGCACTGGAGAAATCAAACACAGCTGGCAGCTGTGTCCAGATGGTAATAAGTCTTGTGGTACAGATAGATAATTGCATCTCCCACTTCTGTCTTTATCCAACAGGCAAAGTGCAGTGGATTTACTAAAGGGAAGACTGTTATGGTCCAAGGTTATCCACTTGAAAGTCTTCAAAACACTGGGTGTAAGGGCCACTAGTCTGTAGTCATTGGATGAAAAGGCACCTGCCTTCTTTGGATCTGGAGCAATGACGCAATTTTTTTCCACAGCAGTGGGACTTTCTGAAGACTTAGGAACAAAACAAACAGATAGCAGATGATTCCACAAAGTTTGTCAGCACAGACTTGAAGAACTCATAGTATTGTCTAGCATTTTTACTAACATGTATGAAGTGGCCACTCTCCAATATCATTATAAAGGGAAATACATTTTTTTTTACAAAACTTATAAATCTTAGTTGCCGGTGAAGATGACAGATCTAATGCACAGAGCAGGCAATATTAAAGATAAAGTGAGTTAAAAATTAACATGGTTCCTTACCTGCTTGCATGTCTAACAAGAATGGTTATATCTACCTTTGCCCAGAAAAGGACAACAGAATATGATTAACCCAATTTGCCATTTAAAGAGCTAGTTTATTCCTGCATTGTGGCTAATTGTAAGTTTCAGCAATTGATTAACCATGAACTGGGTTAAGGGAGTATTATTTTGTGTATTTTTGATTAGATGCTGACTAGTGCAAACCATTTACTGTACTTTCAAAATAGCACAAACATATTTTAATCAAAGGAATTAAAAGGTCAGTTATTATCAAAAACGATGACTGTATAATTTTATTATACTATGTATCACTATATGTATAAACCTAATCTGCTACATTCTGACACATTGTCTCCAAAGATGATTTAAATTTGTGTTAAATTTCCTGATAACTAATGAATCAATTTCAATAAATTGCCTACAAAATAAGCACTAGTATATTTTTGTTTACTCATTTATATAACATTTTATAATATGTTGTATACTTTTTAGAAGGGCTGCATAGATGCAATAAAACTTTCAATCCTTGCATCTACTGACAGATTAACTGGAAAGATAAATGTGTTTTTCCTTGCTGATATGATGTAGTGCGGTGGCTCTTAACCTCAGTCCTGGGTGTCTCATATGGCTGCAGGTTTTTTGTTACAAACCAATTTCGCAGTCAGTGAGTCATTTTGCCCTTTAATTGATGTCATTGTTTAATTAGCTGCACATTTCTCTTTCTCTTATTTTGCATTCAGAAAACTACAGTAGTGTTAGATTTACATTTGTGAGAAATATTTCTGTTTCTTCTCATATATTTGAATTCCTAATTCTGTTTTGGGATTTTCTTTATAATTACATTTTTTCTATGGAGTTTGGTCTCTTAATTGAAAACCAATGCAAACAACCTGAAATACTGAAGGGCAGTTATTTGACTTTTATCCACTTTTTAGTAAATGACAGCAAATATCAGAACATTAAAAAAGAACAAAATATTAAAAAGCAGAATGAATTCTTATACATATCTATTTGTGCATCGTTCTGTAAATATTGAAGCATATTCAGTTTGTAGTTTCTGGATTGATGCAAATAAAATCATAATCTGTGCCGACAGCTTGCTGTGTTAAAATTGGAGTCCAGCTAAAGGCAGAAGCTGGTCTGAATGAAACCCTGCAGCTAAAGAGAGCTTCCAGGACTGAACTTGAGAATCACTGATAATAGTGCACCATAAAACATTATACTGAGGTGTTTCTAATATAATGATGCTTTTAAACTCTTTACACATAACATATAAAAGAAATGTTCTTGCTGCCTATATACACAGGTATAGTACTTGTAGTTTAGCCTTTTTTTTTTTACAAAATAAACATCATACTTACTAAATAGTGCGTTTTACTTTTTATGTCAACAAAACTTTTAAAGGAAATTCAGTAAGAGAGATGATAAGAAATTTGACACTAACTGCAAAGCATAACGACAGAAATATGTGCTCTCTTTATGATTGACAAATTCTTTTTGTTATTGACAAATAGATGTAAAGAAGAGCTCAAATCACTGGGATTTGAAATCACTTTAGTACTCCTTCACAAATAAATAATATATGAGTGAAACCTCTGCCTTTCGTATCTGGTGGAATAATACACTAAGTGGTACTTTATACTGAAGACTGTAGACAATAAGATTAGAAATCCATTAGTGACATAGAAACCAGATACCAAAATGGAACAGTCAGACACAATTTTATCAGGAGATGACTTAGATTGATTTGGCCTTTATTCATTGCCAAAACATATATTTTATGTTTTATTGATTTAGCAAATACTAGATGCCTGCTACTGATGTTATTAAGAACTTATCTTGTCAAATAGTTTAAAAATATCTTCCTGGCTTTTTGTTTTACAAATTAATAAAACGAGATGAAATACTCTGGAAATTCTTGAGATATTGTAATGTATCATCTTTCTTAAGTAATAAACTAAAGAATAAAAACAGAAATATTAAAACAATAATATAAAATTCCAAGTACATTGATTTGCATTTCGCCATTCTGTATACTGTAACTGACACAGAAAGTATCATAAGTTTGAATTCATCATTCCTCCTTTAATTAATGATGGTGCAAATAAAATGTATAAGTAGTTGGAGCATGTAAAAGAGGACAATGACAGATAAAGGTTTGGAGCGACACTGCAACCCCATATGTTGTAAATGAAAAATTATGGGTTTTTTTCAGCAAAAAGAATTACCACCAATACAGCATTTAAGCTGTCCCCAAGGTGCATGTGTGTGAAAATGGATAATTACGTCCAGATGCTAAACATGACATTGCTAAAATCATAGTGATACTGCAGTTTTACCTTTTTCTGAAATAGTCACCCAATTGACAGTGCTGTTGGGGATTTCTAAAATATTTAAGGGAAATGCACTTATTCAAATTTTTTCAATTTCAGGATGTAGATTGTGAACTTTCTGGCTACTGTTATTTCTTCTGAAAATTGTCTAAAATATGACACCTGTCCCTTACCCCATTATCACAGTTTTATTTCTCACATGCCTGAAGGATGGTGCTTGAGTAATTAAAGAGATATTTGATGCTATTTTCGATAGAAATACTTAACTACATTAGTGATGCTTAAATGTAGAGTGACTATGCTTACATCAGTAGCATCTTCCTTCACTAAAGATTTTAAACCCACTAATACAGTATGTAAAACATAGCTTCAAAAAGGGATAGCACATATTATTAAACCAACATGTTGCTATGGAAAATAAAACCATTATCAGCAGAACAACTAAAACATTTGACAGGTTCATTGAAGACTTAAAATAACTTCTGATTTCCTCACTTTTTCAAGAAAAGCAAAAAGCAAACGAAACACAAAACAGTTATTTCCTATGCAGATATATTTACTTATCATTCCTCTGTTTCATGGGTACTTTCTTCTTGAAAGACTCTACGAGTCTTCTACGAGAAGCACAAGAGGGCAATTGGATCCATTATTCTACACGCCGGCGTAAACGACATAAGGCACAGAGAGTCGGAGGTTCTCAAGGCTGACTTTGCAGCACTAGTTAATATATATATACTCGTACACTCTTTGGGGTGCGAGCAACTGTTGCTGGGGGTGCCAGAATCCATCAAGGAAGAAAAATGAAAAACATTATTTGTACAAAATCCTAATTTATTTATACATTCTTAAATAATTAAATGGGCAGGCTATTTTGTATCAGTGCAATACACTGTTTGTTAAAACGGATGACTCCCGCTCTTACGTGCAAGTCTGCGTGGATATTATGAACTATCGTATCTGTTCAAGTTCTATTTAAATTTTAAATAGAAGGAATTTTTATTTAGTCAGCAGAAATATCTTTGGTAGGAATGTAAGTTAAATGTAGGCATCATTGCATACATTTTTCTTCACCATACAAATGTAAAGAGTAAATTCGCCTTACATTCCAACCAAAGATATTTGTGTCGACTAAATAGAACTTGAAAAGATATATTTTTTCAAATGATGCATCGAGCCCACGTGCTATAGTGGTTTCGCCTGCATGCCTCAATAAGTCACCCTCCCCTTGCTCTTACTTTTTTACCATTCATCTAATGAATACACTGAGTATGGCTTTACCAAAACAATCACTGATGGCGAATAAAGTATCTATTATTCGTAAAGCTTCAATTGGTGATCTGTCTTTCTGCGTTAAATGCATATTTTTTCATACGTCTCAAACCAAGGGGATGCGAGGGTAAAATTAATCGGGAAGCGCGCGTACATACTAATTGCACCCCCTCTCGGGAATCAAACCTCGGACGTCGGCGCTAGAGGCAAATCCTCTACCATTGCGCCACGGCGTGTGGTTTGTCGATTTGAGAGTATGTAGATCAGGGTATATATATACATATATATATACCTGCGCTTCGCAGCGGAGAAGTACTGTGTTAAAGAAGTTATGAAAAAGAAAAGGGAACATTTTAAAAATAACGTAACATGATTGTCAATATACAGTAATTGTTCTGTGAGTGTTATGAGTGTTGCTGTCATCAAGGATTTGATTATCATTATTTCTTTCAATCAGGTTCGTATTTGTAGGATGTGTTGTGTTCAAGTTACCTTCCGTGTTTGTCAATCGTTGTAAAGATAACAGGTTTCATTCATTGATTCATTTCTTACTGCATCAATAAACAGCTCGTCTTCCTCTTTATCTTAGACGTGACACACTGCATGCACAGGTTTTTTTTTACACTGTCTTCCTTTAGCGGGACATTGACTTTTTCCACCGTGTGCTTTGTTTCCGCAGTAGCTGCACTTATGAATATGCTTGTATGTATCACACACTTCATATTTTTTTGCTGCCTTCTCAATTGTGTATTTCGGTTTTTGTTCAGCCCTCTTTGGAACTGTTGCTTATTGTCTGTGCACCTCGTCAGTTCACGTGAGCCACTCGGTGTACATACATTGAAGTTTCCCAGCTGTGCTGGTGCCATCTCGTGCGATGTCCACGGCTGTATTTAATGTTAGCTAAGACCCGGCACTTAAAAGTTTCTCTCGCAGTTTCGCTGAGTTTGTGCCAAACACCACCCTGACCATCTCATCTTCCTCTGCATTAGCACAGTCCTTCACCCGTGAATATTTAGCGGCAGTGTTTCTATTGGATTGCCGCTGACGGACGGCCTTATATGGGCAGGCACTAAATTACGTGGCTCCGCCTCCCACGGGCATCGAGCAGAAGTCTATTATAGTATATGGATGAAAAAATAGGTTCCAGTTATGACCATTACGCGTAGAATTTCGAAATGAAACCTGCCCAACTTTTGTAAGTAAACTGTAAGGAATGAGCCTGCCAAATTTCAGCCTTCTACGTACACGAGAAGTTGGAGAATTAGTGATGAATCAGTGAGTCAGTCAGTGAGTGAGTGAGTGAGTGAGGGCTTTGGCTTTTATTAGTATATATATATATATATATATACTCACCTAAAGGATTATTCGAAACACCATACTAATACGGTGTTTGACCCCCTTTCGCCTTCAGAACTGCCTTAATTCTACATGGCATTGATTCAACAAGGTGCTGAAAGCATTCTTTAGAAATGTTGGCCCATATTGATAGGATAGCATCTTGCAGTTGATGGCGATTTGTGGGATGCACATCCAGGGCACGAAACTCCCATTCCACCACATCCCAAAGATGCTCTATTGGGTTGAGATCTGGTGACTGTGGGGGCCATTTTAGTACAGTGAACTCATTGTCATGTTCAAGAAACCAATTTAAAATGATTCGAGCTTTGTGACATGGTGCATTATCCTGCTGGAAGTAGCCATCAGAGGATGGGTACATGGTGGTCATGAAGGAATGGGCATGGTCAGAAACAATGCTCAGGTAGCTCGTGGCATTTAAACGATGCCCAATTGGCACTAAGGGGCCTAAAGTGTGCCAAGAAAACATCCCCCACACCATTACACCACCACCACCAGCCTGCACAGTGGTAACAAGGCATGATGGATCCATGTTCTCATTCTGTTTACGCCAAATTCTGACTCTACCATTTGAATGTCTGAACAGAAATCGAGACTCATCAGACCAGGCAACATTTTTCCAGTCTTCAACTGTCCAATTTTGGTGAGCTCGTGCAAATTGTAGCCTCTTTTTCCTATTTGGATTGGAGATGAGTGGTACCCGGTGGGGTCTTCTGCTGTTGTAGCCCATCCGCCTCAAGGTTGTGCGTGTTGTGGCTTCACAAATGCTTTGCTTCATACCTCGGTTGTAACAAGTGGTTATTTCAGTCAAAGTTGCTCTTCTGTCAGCTTGAATAAGTCGGCCCATTCTCCTTTTGACCTCTAGCATCAACAAGGCATTTTTGCCCACAGGACTGCCGCATACTGGATGTTTTTCCCTTTTCACACCATTCTTTGTAAACCCTAGAAATGGTTGTGCGTGAAAATCCCAGTAACTGAGCAGATTGTGAAATACTCAGACCGGCCCGTCTGGCACCAACAACCATGCCACGCTCAAAATTGCTTAAATCACCTTTCTTTCCCATTCTGACATTCAGTTTGGGGTTCAGGAGATTGTCTTGACCAGGATCACACCCCTAAATGCATTGAAGCAACTGCCATGTGATTGGTTGATTAGATAATTGCATTAATGAGAAATTGAACAGGTGTTTCTAATAATCCTTTAGGTGAGTGTATATATATATATATATATACAGTGTATATATAATTTATATAATTTGTACACTCTGACTGTGTGCTTATAACCACAGGAATAAAGTCTACTTGCTCACGTCTGTTCACTGGTCTTAAATTGGAGTTCTGTGCCACAAAAAACTGAGTCAGGTCCCACTGGATTTTTGTGGGACTGTAGACCTTTACTGCATGGCTTATTCAAAATGGCTTCTAATTAAACTTTTTTGATCTTTTGGTTGTTGGGTTAGGTTAAACAAACCCATAAATTGGTTGATTTTCACCACATATGGAGAATGGAATATAATTAAACTGACCTTTCAGAAAAATTGGGTGACCAACTTTTGCCCTCTCTTCTCTCAATTAAACATTTTTTGCTTTGCAATTCTGGACCCTGGAAATTTGCTCTGGCATTTCATATAAATAAAAATGAAAACACATCCATACTGGCAAGCAAATGAGTGAATTACTACTCTACCATTCAAGTTTGTAATGACTGAGCTGAACCATTCTAGCTGAAAGACTATGTACAGACTGCCTGGATTGCTACCTTTGGTGAAAAACATTAATTTCTAAATCGTAAGTAAATTATTCTTTTAATTCAATTATTCTTTTAAATGTAACTTCAATAACTGGCAAATAAAAACTTCTAAAAATATGTTCCAATATTTTTGGTGACTCCTGTAAGCCAGAAGCCCTTGGAATTGTCCTAATCCTACATTTGGCACTGGCACCTCTGGCAGAATATAGGTGCAGTATTTATAGCCCACAAAAACACAAGTGTCATTTCAGTCAGGAGTAAGTCTAAGACCATCTTATTTTGCAGGAACACACTTTGTAGAACCAGTTATTTAGCGTGTATGTCTTCAAATGCCTGTGCTTTCATGTTGGACATTGCCTTAACTGTCACAGCAAGCTTTATGTGCTGAGCATCCATACATATAACCCTATAGCAGGGCTATTCAATTACAAATTCAGTTGGGCCAGATTGTCAAACCAAGAAGGTTAGCTGGGCCAGTCATTTTAGCAGCAAAGCAGCTCGTAATGACACATTTTAAAACCAACACAAACAAATTTATTGAAAAACATAAGGTTTATTCGTTGTTTCTCTTTTAACTTTGGTCAGTTTGCAGAGCAAAAGGTGCATACAAAAAGAGCTGAATTAACAGAATCTGAGGTAGCACCTATGTTTTCTACTTACAAAAGAAAAAAAACTGACCTAGGCTACATATCTGACCTATCTGATCACAAAGTGCATAAAACAAAATAGTGCACAGTAGTAGGCTATTAGAAATAACATTGTTTCCTTTTGAAACAAAATAAACAACTTGCACACATTTGACCCAGGAACATCTCAAAGTGCATAAAATAAAAAGTGCACAGTATTCACAACTATAACAACACTGAGGGAACATATTTTAAATCACCATGTGTGATTAGGCATGCCTCTGTTACGCATCCCACATTATATTGATGTATTGTAGGCTACAGTTACCCTGCTGACTTACTGGGAGAAGTGACATTTTTTGTTTTGAACGAGAGCAGTGACTTTAGGCTTGTAAGTTGTCAATGCAATTTGAAGGCATTGGTGGAGAGTATGGTCAGTCAGGGAGCAACGAGAGTTGCTTTTTATGGAGTTCATGTGTGAAAAACTTGACTCACATATATATGTTGATCCAAACATACTGAGCATGACGATCGCTACTTTCTTAATGTTAGGGAACTGATGTGCGTTGACATCAGTCCAAAACATTGCAGGCCCGTTAGTGGAAAGCTGCTGTGCCATGGTTACAGATGACTGCATGTCAACAAGTTCGAGTGTGAATTTCCCCTCGTCAATGGAAGGGGCCAGTTTCTTAGCTCTGGCGGATAAGTACCCTTCTATTGCAACAGTGAACGGGTCTCTGACAAAAACGGCCAACTGGGCAGATCAAGTCCATCCAATCGACCAGCAAAGTTATTTTTCAACATCGCAATGAAATCTGTCATCACATTCGTGATTTGTGCGGGGGGTAAGATGCCTTTGCGGAGTGTCGGAAAATGCAGCATTCGGCCTGTGCTCAAATCATTTGTGAAAAGGTCCAGTTTAACTTGGAATGCGCGCATCTGTTCCACAAGGTCGATGACAGTTTTGTCTCTGCCTTGTAGTCCCAAATTGAGATCGTTCAGGTGTTTGAATATGTCGCTCAGAAAGCAGGCATCGGCCATGAAGTTGTCATCCAGTATGCGAATCAAGTGCGTTTCTGCCTTTTTTTGCTTGCTGCCGCGTAGGAAAATTATGATCTCTTCTCTGAGACCGCAGAAACACTCCAGTGCTTTACCTTTGGACAGCCACATCACGTCATTGTGCAAAAGAAGGTCGTGGTGCTCAGCAGACATTTCTGACAGCAGCATGCAGAATAAGCGCTGTTGGAGGCTTGATGTGGAGCGAATAAAATTAATTATAGCCATAACGCTGTCCATTGTTGTTTTGAGTGCCCCGCTTGGTTTTGCGCACAACACCGCCTGATGCACAATGCAGTGTAAGGAGATCAACTGAGGTGCAACAGCGGACCAACGTGCTGCCAAACCATTCACTTTCCCTGTCATGGACGGAGCCCCATCTGTCACAAGCATGCACACACGCTTCATATCCAGACCACTGTCTTTAAAAAATGCGGAAATTTTCCCAAAGACTATATCGCCAGTTGTGTGTCCTTCTAATGGCAGTAGGCCGAGCAGCTCCTCTCGGAAGCATTTGCCATCAAAAAAATGGACATATATGCACAACTGAGCAGTATCAGTTTTGTCTGTGGACTCATCTACTGCTATAGACATAGTATCAGCTTTCATCAGGTCTCCTAACAGCGTTTCATACACATCTGCAGCAAGAATTTCAACCCTACGAATGTTTGAAGTATCTGACGGGTACGTTTTTATAGCAGATACCACGCTCATTTTAATTTTATCGTCATTTATCACCTCATCCATGACAGCCAGCATACAGTCCTTCATGGTTTCAGAGTCTGTGAATGGCCTTTTCTTTTTTGCCAGTATCCAGGAAACACCAAGAGATGCTGCAGTTAGGGTTACCACTTTTAATGCTGTGACGGACAGCCGGGTCCCATGCAGTCCAGTCCAATACCTCCCCCGGGATGCTTGGTGGCAGCCTCCCTGGCTGACGGTGATTCCCCAACCGCCCGCAGGGCTCCATGGGAGATGGAGTCCTCCACAGCTTGGTTGGGGCCCGGCATGGCCGCTAGGGGGAGCTGCCTGCTTCCCACAGCCCGGCTGGACGAGCTTTCAGCCCCACCTGGAAGTTCAATTAGGACCAGGTGGTTAATCACCTGGAATGCTTCCGGGTGGGCTATAAAAGGTCCCAGCCATCACCACTCGGGAAGCCAGTGTTGGGAGGAGGAGGACTAAGCTTGCGGAGGAGTGGTGGAAGAGAAGGTGGAGAAGTGAGTTTTGTGGCTTTGTGCTTTTGGGACTGTGTTTGGGCTGTGTGGCACGGGGAAGACGTGTCACACAGCTGAAGAAAAATAATAAAGCCTGAGTGTTTTGTACACGTTGCCTCTGCGTGGTCTGTGCCGGGTCGGGCGCTATATAGCGCCTTTTACAATGCAAAAAAATAAGCGCAATTTCATTCTCAAATATGGGACGATTCCGTATTTTAAAGGACGGGTGGCAACCCTAGCTGCAGTAGCTCTCTCTTGGGCTGTGAATGACCGCACCATGGTAGTACTGCTCCGGTTGTAAGATGCAATCAAACTCTGAACTTTTGCAGCCCTCTCTTGAGATCCCTCTGGAAAATTGGTGCGAAAAGTGTGGTGTTTCTCAACATGATGCCTCCGCACATTGTAATCTTTAAATACTCCAACGCAGTCATTACAAATTAAACACATCGGTTTGGCGTTTGGATGTGGCGGTAAAATAAACAAGTATTTGTAAGTCCAGGCAGGGTTAAATTTACAGTTTTCATTGGCAATTTTACGTTTCAGTGTTGAGAAAGACATATTGATAGTAATCTAAGCTACTACCGGCACGCGCTGCACTGTTTGCGCGTTGCAGGCTACGTAATTTACGTAGGAATGCGCATTTTTGGCGGGACCATAGACATAATAAATACTTTATATTTATATTAATATACTATATATTTATATTAATATAATATATATATATTAAATTATATTATATTATAATATATTATATTATAACAATTTATGAATAATATATATTAATTTATTATCTATGGGCGAAACCACGGGCTGGGCCACTCGGAGGTTGATTCTGGGCCGCATGTGGCCCGCGGGCCAATTGAATAGCCCTGCTATAGACAGTGAAAGCAATACCAAAAAAAAAGATTATTACTCAGTGTGAATAAAGTGATGATGAAAGAGCAATTTGGGTGACATAAACAAAACAGAGGGAAAGACTGACCATTTTCTTGGAATCAGTAATCAAGAGTACTATAAAAATGTTCACAGACAACACAGAGATGCAGTATTAGTAGGAGCCACAGGGAAGCAATAGATAAGAACAGAGTCACTAGGATTAGAAGAATCAATGAGTAACTTCAGTGTGGATGCTGTCTCACTGGTTAACACAGGAGCTATTTTTCATAAAAATAACAGTGTTGGTGTGTGCTGAGAGTATGGAGTTTTGGTAGTTTAAAATTATTATGAACATGAGGAAAACAAAATCTGTATAAAAGGAAGAAAAGTCAAGCACAGTATCATTAAACTTGACCCAAGAAGAGGAAAGAAAATTATAAACAGTGTAGGCATTAATGGTCATATTACATCTGAATAAAAGAGCAGATGTTATGCTTTCTCTTTAGGAATTTATGTATGAAATACAGTAAAAAAAAAATAAAACCATTTCGATGTTGTCATTAAAGTCATTACAGTAACAAGAAAATAAGATTCATAGACATGTTAGTTATAAACTGAGTCTGGCAAACTCATCAATATCAATTGTATCACTGGCTCTGAACTGCAATGGGATGACGTATCACACCCCACTATGCAAACTTATTCATGGCAAGATTAGGACAGGACTTCTTGTCAGTATGTGCGATAAAACCAATGCTTTACCTTCGCTACATAGATGACATTCTTATAATCTGGACCGCAAGCGAAAAAGACCTACTTTGCTTCCATAGGAATTGCAATTCATTCCAAGCCAACTTAAAACTTAAATTAAATTATTCACAAACAGAAATCAGCTTTCTGGACACTACCATTCGCATAAAGGATGGTACCCTTATGACCTCTGTTTTTCACAAACCAACAGACAGATGGACATATCTAAGAAATGACAGTTTCCACCCAAAGCATATAGGGAACTCCATCATCTACAGCCAGGCAATACGTTACAATCGTATTTGCTCAGACCCAATGGATCAGGACGCACAACTGCAGAAACTCAGGACAGACTTCATCAAACAATAATATACTCCCAAATCAACAGACCTACAAATCAGGAGAGCTACGGCTATATCCAGAGAAAACCTTCTGGAATACAAAGGTGGACAAACCAAGAACTGGGTCCCACTAGTTGTAACTTATCATCCACAACTGGAAACACTTTGCAAAATTATGAAAGCGCTTCACCCATGGTACAGAAAGACAGTAAACTGAAGGATATATTCCCAGAACCTCCCCTCCGTGCATACAGACAACCATCAAACCTCAAACAACTGATTGTCCAAAACTCTTTGTGTGGCTCAGCAGCAAGTGGCACATTTCCCTGCCTATAGAACAGGTGTGGCACCTGTGCACTTATCTACACGACAGATCAGGTAGTTACACCACATTGCCAGCAGGAGCATAAAATAGATACAAATACATACAAATCTGCTAATGTGGTCTACCTAATTATGTGCATAAGGTGCCCCAACACTGGACTGTATGTAGGGGAAACTGGTCAGACACTGTGCCAGCGAATGAACTCACATAGATTTCATATCAATCAGAAAAGTATTGATCTTCTGGTGGCAGCACACTTTAACAGTAATGGCCACAGCATAAGGATCCGAGGGTCACTGTGCTTATGGGTAATTTCAAGACTTAACAGGAACAGAGAGAATGGGAATACAAACTTATGCTTAAATTCAATACTCTACAAAATGGTCTGAATAGAGACAAGAGTTTTATGACCAGAATTGTGCACTAACAGACTGATTGACCAGCTGACTACATCAGAGGCCTTTACAAACTCTACATTTTATTAGTTCACTGTTCTCTTCTTTCTGGGTTCATTTATCTAAGGTTTATTAATTTTGGTAACATTTGAACAAAAGGTTGTTAAGATGAAAGAAAAAAATCACTTTACTCTCCCAATATAAGCTAGAGTATTTTTCAGGTTCTTTGTTACACCTTGCCCGATGAAGGGCCTTAGCTGCCTTGAAAGCTTGCATTTGTAATCTATTTAGTTAGCCAATAAAAGGTGTAATTTCACCCTACTTTCTTCTGTATCAATCTATGGCTAACATGGTACAACACACTACTGCCATGGTTCCTCTTAGTCTTATAGAATAATTTTTTCTGCTCTGGGATTCTTCTGTATTTTGGAATTTCTCCACCTATTATGGATATTGAACCCAGAAACTGTGCACAGGAAACATATATTGGCTGTTTGCACTATTTTTTTTCTTTTGGTCACTAACAAAAGCTTATGAGCATAATGGAAGATGGATATGCAATCTACCTATAAATTAAAAACATTATGAAAGGACTTTGCTACCGTAGGACCAAGTTGCATTGCCTTCTTTTCTTTGGCATTGCACATGAGTTTTTAGTTGCAGTTCCCCTTTTATTAAGTGTGAGATTTTATGTTATAGTGCCCAGACTCTGGAATGACCTACCGAAGTTAATCAGATCAGCTGGCTCCATGAATTCTTTTAAAAAACAACTCAAAACTTCATCTGTTCAGGAAGGCTTTTAGCTCTACCTGACGTTATTACCCTTCTCTCAGTTTACCTCTATATCATGATGCTCATGTAACCTGTATGTGTGTGCTAGATCATCAATTATATTGTCTGTTAGGCTTTTCTCTGAATTTACTATCTTACTCTTCTTTATTTATTTATTTGGTTTAGTAAAATGCTATATACTGTATACCCTGCTGTTCTTTCTTAAACTCTGTGAAGTGCCTTGAGCATGGGAAAGGTGCTATATAAATAAAATATTATTATTATTATTATTATTATTATTATTATTAGAATGGCTTCTTTGGAATGTAGCATCTGGTGCTCTATCTGATAAAACTGCATTAATTACAGACAAGTTAAACTTATGCTGGTATATCCAGGTTCACAAACCTCTTTGTCTTGTAATGTTTATTGCCTTAGTCAGTAAGGAAAAATAAACATAATTCAACATTTGCCAACCTTGGTGGACTCAACCTTGAAGCAATTATCAATAAAAAAGTTGGGTTTTTAAAAAACTGCTGAAAACACATTACTTTAACATGACCTGCTCATAACTTCACTGTAATTAAAATCCTGATACTCTGTATATCCAACTCATTATAATAATTATTCATGGTGGCTGTAAAATCTGTACTAACCCCTACTCTCTCTTCTGTTTCCTTTTCCGGTGTCCTTTTGGTGGTGGCGTAACTCAAAGCACTGTGATGTTCCAACAATAATGGATGGATTAAAAGCCAGAAGTCTGTTTGACCATCAACATCAAGTGACTCCGTGAGAACCCTAACTACAAAGAGGACTATTTCATTTATGTTAGGTAGGATGCCCAGAGGGGACTAGGCAGTCCCGTGGCCTGGAAACCGTGCAGATTTTATTTTTTTCTCCAGCCGTCTGGAGTTTTTTTTTTGTTTTTTCTGTCCACCCTGGCCATCGGACCATACTCCTTTTCTATGTTAACAAATGCTGTCTTATTTTAATTTCTTATTTTGTCCTTTATTTTTCTTTTCTTCATTATGTAATGCACTTTGAGCTACTTTTTGTATGAAAATATGCTAAATAAATAAATGTTGTTGTTGTTGTTGTTGTATAAGGACAATACATTCTAGATGAAACGGCAACGACTAAGCAAAGAAGAAAGAGCAGCGTGGAGAAAAGAGACCCAAAAGCATTGAAGAGAACAAAAGGCAGATAAGAGATTATGAAAGCATTGGAATTCGAAAGGCTCAAACAAACGATGGTGCGATACAAATGGAGAGAAAGGTAAAGAATATGAATGTAGTAAAATTCAAAAGTATTTTAGTGTACCAGCCAGGTAGAAGCCTTTTTTGTTTTAAGTGACTGTTAGGTCCAATTGAGGGAGGGTAAAGTACAGCACGGAAGACTGATAGTGGGGTATTGATTAATGTGGTAAGGGGGGGAAGCGAGACCCGGTGGATGAGGGGTTGGAGAGCGTGCTAGAACGTTCTGTTTGGGGTTACGAAGTTGGCGATTGTTCAAGTAAAACTTTTGTGACACTTTATTGCGTCAGTAGCTACAGTATAAAAAAAAGATAGTAAAGATCGCATTAGCGCAAACAAAAGGAAATTAACTATCAGGACCAGGTGTAATTGAAAAAATAGCAGGACAAAGCGAGGTTAGAAATAAAAGGCAAAGAGCAGAAAACAAAGTCTTTTCGCCTTCACATCATTCAATGCACAAAACATAGATTTACACAATAATGTACCATATGCTATGAGAATCTGTGGTCCCGCAACAGTTAAAGCAACGACAAGTTTAATTTCAAAGAAAACACAATTCGGTCAAGTGTATACAGTATTTATGATCACGGAGAAGCAATGCAAATATGCGATTCGTATTAAAATGTTTACAGTTTCCCGTGAGAATAGCTTTTGCTATGACAATTAACAAATCACAAGACAAACATTAGAAAAATTTGGATTATTTATTAGAGAAACAGAAACAATATTCACTCACGGGCAGTTATACGTTGCGTTGTCACAATGTGTCTCCAAAAAATGAATCAAAATTCAATGCAATCTTGAAGAAAAGATAATTCCAAATATTGTTTTGAATGAAGCATTAAGTAAAAGTGCAAATAATGAAATTGAAAGAATTCCAAAGAAAAAACAAAGCTTTTAAAATTGTATATCCGATTAACCAAACACAGGGGTTGGTGAGCAGGGGGCAGAGCCCCCTAATGCTTCATAACAAAAAACACTATTGTTCAAGGTGTGGTCTTGAAAAAAAGGGTGAAGCATCCCTTCCATTTCAAAGGGGTAATCTAATACTAGACCATAAAAGTAGAAGACGGTCCGTGACAAGTCCAGCCTCGCTAAGGAACAATGAGGTGTGCAGGCAAGAGAGACTATATGTAAAAGCAACATATTCCTCTCACTGAATTAAAGAATTGACTGATAATCAAGCCTTAGCAGATGTATTTTATTATAACAAAAGAGTAAAACTGTTGGAAATGTCATCACTGTCTCAAGTTGAGAAAAGACAAAAGACAGAAAGATATCTGGACAAAGAAACATAAACATCCTTTTCCTTCAGCATGTTCCGGTAAATATATCTCAATGGGCCCAAAGGAAATTATCACAAAGCATCACCCACACCTTTTAAGACAACAGGAACTGAATAAAAATAAGTACTTTGCTGAATAATTTCAAATAGTGTGTGACATACACACAGACACAAACACATTGTCACATTGGAGCTATCGGAATAAGTGAGTACAGATAAGCTGTGAAGAAAATAAATACCAATATGTCAAAGTATGCAGGCAGTGAGAAACTTAAAATCTTGGTGGTTTATAGATTCAACTAACTAAAAAGACCCGTTTTCTTACAAAAGTATGTTGAAGCTGGTTCCCAGTGAATCATTCTTTAGGCAATTCCTTACAAAAGAATTAAAAAGGGAATATATAATTAATACATTTGTGCCATCTTATTGTTGAAAACAGAAAGAAGAAAAAAGAAAAGTAAGTTAGCTATGATTTATGTTTTATCATGTATGTTTATTGTCTTGTGTCTTTATATATCAAAATAATTTTAACATATTATAATTATGTTACAAATAAACCCATTGTCAATTCATAACCACAAAAGTGCAAAGTGAAGATTAAGTTGTGTGCACCTTCAGCAATTTATAAACTTTGTTAATAAATTTAAACTTCAGTCTCATTATTTCTATGATGTCTTTGCTTGAATATAAGAAAGAAACATCCCACTCCAGCACGGTAAAGTATAACATCAGTAGAGCTGTGACTGCTACACCAGCTTGTTGTCTCAAAATCACCTCTAAATTGTGAAAAAGATGCAGGAGCAATTACATGACATCTAGTGCTGTAAAGATCTCCCGTTCACCTTCAGCTTACCTGCGCTCTTTCTCAAGAAAATATTCTCTGGCCTCTTTGCTATTAAGCCATTGTCCCAGTTCTCCATTCACTGAACCATAGCAAACCTGAACTGACTCACTCTCACTTTGGTGAATGGATAGGAACCCAAAGCAGTCTTTGTTTTTATTCTTTACAGACCCTCATCTGTGTTTAGTAGAGGTGTTTCTCTAGGACCCAAAAGATAAACTGCAGAAGTTCTTCTAGTTCTTCAGGACATTTCTGTCTCTGGTGCCTCAGCTGTACATACCCTTAAGCCATGTACAGTAAGTGTGCTTGCAGTTACAGGCTTTTAAACTATGCATATAATTTAATTAACACATTTTGATAACTGATATGGTATGTTAGAATTAGGTTTAGCACTAACTTATATATTTATTTCAGTATATGACTGAGTAATATTGCATGAAGGCAAAATGTACTGTAAGCTGCGTAATCTGCAGAACACACTACACCTTCTTTATCACAGAGCATTAGTTTGGATATTCTGAAAATAGCTTCTAGAGCAGAGAGAAGTTGTTAGAGGAAAGAAACACTTGTCTGTAGGTCAGAAGTGCAAATGAACTGCTAGTTCTCTTACATCAAAAGAGTCAGAAGTGTCTATAGAAGAAGCTACAGTGAAATCCCTTGATGTAATGGTTTTTGAAGCTCATTGGAATCTACATGTGAAGAAGACCATGAAGTTGTTTATTTATATTATTATGATGCCAAAGCTCTTACTCAATTTTAAATAGAAAAAACATGTGAAGATACTGTTTATGGGATGCAAGCCCAGGAACGCACCACCATCCTTTCCAGCATTTAAAATCAAAATACCTTATTTACATGGCAAAGCTTGAAATAGTACTTCAAAAGAAATAAAAGGAAGCCATTATTTGTGAGCACAAGCTTCCAAACAGTAAATGCAGTGAAGGTATTAATTGACAGATGTTTAGATGGAAATTAAAATTTAAAAAGTTTAATTGGATCTCTTCAAAATACTTTTGAGCACAAGTACAAGTAGGCACACATACTCTATGCATAACTGAAGGAGAATAAATTATGCTTTTGAATTTCTTAAAATTGCCAGCAGAAGTGAACAAAATGCCAATAGTTCATGGTAAGTGGACAAATCCCAAATAGAGGAAAAAGGTTATGAGGTGGGCTGTATTCTCCCCATGTGGTGTTCAACATTTAGACTATCACTAATTAGGCCTACTAAGGCAGTTGTATGTATCAAAGGTAAGCACACAGAACAGTACGGTATCTGTAACCTTCATTTTGGTGGTTTTATGCATATTTATTTTGCTGTTTAAATTTTAAAGTTAAAGAAAACACCTTGCATTACACTTGTGTTATTTCTGTTTGATTATCTGTTCTAGTATTGCTTTCAAAACACTGGAGTAATGTATTGTGCTTGTCAAATTATCTTAATTATAAAAGCTGGATATGCCGTGCATTTTTGTACAAGATTATAACACAAAGATTATTCATAAAATTAGATTGTATATTTCAGAAGTTTGTTTTCACCATAATTAAACACTTGCAAACTGTTTTTGCTCATTATATCATAATGGCAAATTTACTGTTACAATGTTTTTATAATGCAATTAGGCCTTCAATGATTTCTTCTGAGTTTTATATGCAACTCTTAATAGAAGTAGGATTACATTGATCATGTTTATAGAAACTTAAGGGCACAAATGAGTAATTCTGTATATGACCACTCTCTGCAACTGCAATACATGAATTTATTGCTTGATTTTATTATACAGATGCTTGAGAGCCAAGAATTTATTGGCAGAAAAGGTAACCATCAGAATGGCAGAGGACAGTCCCACAGAAGTTACACAGGCAGCATCTGGAAAGAATAAAAGTAAAACTGCCAGCAGTATAAGTCCAGCACCTGCCACTTGCAAAGACAGGCAAACTGTGTGGAAGCATGCATTGGTCTATTAATATGCTTGAGATCAGGTGACCCAGCAGTTGTCAGGAATCCAAAAAGAACAAGACCATAGAGAGAATGGCAGAAATGACAGCACTTCCTGCTAGAGAGCACATACTCCCACAATGGAAAGTATGATATTGTGCTGTCCCTCTAATAGAGCTGTCAGTCATTAGAGTTATTGACTGTTAGACCCACCCTTAACAGGCAGCTAAAGGCTCAGTGGAACAGAAATACTAGATGACAGTACAGGGTATTATAAAGTGGCTAGGAATCAAGTTTAAAATCATCTCAAGAGTTGGGGCTAACCGGAGAGCTTGTATCGAAGGATCAAATGGCAAAAAGAAGAGAAACCAGGTTTAAAAAGTGAGAAAAATTAAAAACAACAAAAAGAAAGAAAAATTGATAAATGAAATGTTTGGTGATGCTTTGTTAGGCAAATGAATGTAGAGAAAAGTCAAGCAAAATGACACCTTTTATTGGCTAATTAAAAAGATTACAATATGCAAGCTTTCAAGGCAACTCAGGCCCTTTCTTCAGGCAAGATGTTAATGATTACATCTTGCCTGAAGAAAGGGCCTGAGTTGCCTCAAAAGCTTGCATATTTTAATCTTTTTGGTCTGTCACATATTTAGTTTAATAAAGGAGGCATTAAGTTAATGTTATCCATGCACTGAGGGTCAAGGGTCCCCTTTTGATGCACATTTCATTATCCCATGAGGCTCAAATGGTAAGAAATTCAACATATTGGTCATTTCTTTTTAATAAAAACAGTATACCTTGTACTACAAAATCTTTGGATTGTGGGAAAATACCTATGGACGAAGACCAGACAGCAGGTGCGGTTATAAAGCAGCTTTATTTTTCAGAGTCACGGTGAGAAAAGTTTCAGAAAAGCAGACAATCAAATATACATGACAGCGTCAGGGCTCTTCTGAACCCCGTCTGTTGGGTGGGGTCCAGTTTTATACCCCTAGAATGCGTGATTTAATATCATTATAAAATGTAACAGTCAACACATTTATTATACACAAACCTTGGGCACCTTTAACGTCCCTTGTAAAACTTGATTTCTTGGCTCCTTTTGTTATGGCGTTCAGATGTAAGCTAAGGGACAACATGATAAGGCAGACTCATGTGTGGAATGCTCAGACCTTGAGTCCTTTGCACAAATAATTTTCTGTTTGCTAAAACAAAGCATGCTATTACATGGTTTTGTAAAGCTTACTTCTCAGACATGAATTAGTACAAGGCAACGAAGAGAACATTCGTCTTCCACATTCCCCCCTTTTTTAGCAAACAAAAAATATTTGATCAGGGAGAGTTGAGTAGGAAAGGGTAGGAGAGGGGGATGGAGTGGAGTGGGCGGAGGAGTGTGGGGTGGCGGTGCTGATCTGAAGCATTTTTTCTTTGTGTAAAAAGTAAGCCTTTGCCATAGAGGCAGTAAAATACTTGGATACAGTGTATCTTATCAAGGGAACAATACAGCAAGCTACAAGCAGGAGAATGATTAAAGCAACTGTAAGAGAGATGAAAACTTACTTCAACAACAACAACATTTATTTATATAGCACATTTTCATACAAACAGTAGCTCAAAGTGCTTTACATAATAAAGAATAGAAAAATAAAAGACACAATAAGAAAACAAAATAAATCAACATTAATTAACATCGAATAAGAGTAAGGCTCAATGGCCAGGGGGGACAGAAAAAACAAAAAAACTCCAGACGGCTGGAGAAAAAATAAAAAAAATAAAATAATAAAAATTTAACCAGGTTGAGTGGAGGTGTGTTCTGACTCAGGACCTACAACAGTGGCTAAAGCTAAGCTAAATGAGCCACCAGAAACTTGCAAACAGGAACAAAGCACAAGAGGTCCCCGGTGAGTTGAAAATAAATCACCCTAAAATGTCCAAATATAGCTAAAAGTGCATACAATTTTTACTATTATGTTCTAGAATATAGTCTGTAGGAAGAACAAAAAGCCAGCTTTCTTTCAAGCCATGCTTTATATAGCGTCTTTCATACATTTATCAGTCCATTCGTTTTCTAACCCACTTCAGTTCAGGGTCATGGTCATCTGGCACCTA
This sequence comes from Polypterus senegalus, assembly GCF_016835505.1. NCBI lineage: Eukaryota > Metazoa > Chordata > Cladistia > Polypteriformes > Polypteridae > Polypterus > Polypterus senegalus. The sequence goes on along the minus strand of NC_053160.1, from coordinate 113,632,179 downwards.
TTAAAGTTGTGGGCACTGGAACCCTTGAACTTGATGCCATCCTATCACAGGGCACACTTGTTCACATGTCCATAAGAAACACCAGGCAAAAGTAAATTATCCAGTTAACCCAGTTTTTACATCTTCAGGATATGGCAGCAAACAAGGATACCACAATCAAGGGTGCCATCTTTTACAATGTGAGATGTGAATCCAAGCAGGCAGTCCCTCAACTTTAACAGCGTGTGGTGTCGACAGCAGAACTTGGACCGGGCCTCTCCACCGAGGGTGATGCCAATGTTTCCTTCGAGTATCTCTAACCAGAATCCAGGTTCCTAACCAGAATCCAGGTTCCTAACGGAATCGAGGAGTCCTTTGATGGAGGACTAGTTATCCAGGCCTGATTCACCTGCTCATGGACTTCCTTCAGAGAAGCTCGGAGACCTGTAAGACTGGAAAGAAGATCATTGTCCACAGTATGCAGTGTAACATTACCTATGACCATGCCGACTGGCATGGGCCGTCCGGTCAGAATTTCGAATGGCGACAGCCCTAACTGCCGATGTGTTCTTCCCCTTAATTCAATCAAGGCCAGAGGCAGAGCATCAGGCCAAGTTAAATTTGTTTGCTCACAGATTTTAGCCAATTTAGATTGCAAGGTACCATTGCATCATTCCACAATACCTCCACTTTGGGGGTGGTATTTGCAATAATGATGCACATTTATCTGGAGCCAGGTGGTTAATTCATTTATAACAGAATTTACAAAGTGTGTGCCATTATCAGTTTGTAATTTCTGTGGTATGCCCCATCTAGGAATGATTTCCTTTATCAAAGCTTTTGCCACAGGTTTGGCATCTGCATGTTTGGAAGGGAAAGCTTCCACCCATCGGGAGAACACATCAACAATTACTAAACAGTATCGGTACCCCTTTGATGGTGTTAATTCAATGAAGTCCATTTGAAGGTGTTCTAATGGACCCATTGGGTTAGGTGTAACGCGGGACTTACCTGGGTGCCCTTTCCTACATTAAACTTTTGACATAATGCACAGCACCTGCAGAACTGCTCTGCATATGTAGAGAAACCTACAGCTTCCCAATGTTTTTCAACATCTTGAACCATGGCGTCTTTTCCAGCATGGTCTAGGCCATGGGCGATTTTTGCCATACCTGGGAGAGCCTTTGGGAGAAAATGTTTGTTATTTTGCTTATGGGTCCAGACTCCATCAGAGAGGGACCCTTCTTTGGACCATTTTCTCTTCTCTGTGTCCGTGGCTGCACTCTGTAAAGAAATAATTTGATTATCAGTGTCCTGGTCATTTCTCTGTTGGAATAAAGAGATTGGTGTGTTATTATACGCAGCCCGTTTAGCAAAATGATCAGCTAATTCGTTTCCTTTGCTGACAGGATCCTGTTTTCCTGTGTGAGCTTGACATTTAACGATCGCTAGCTTTGATGGTTTCGTTATGGCCTCTAAGAGGGATTCTTTTAGTTTTTGATGCTGAATGGGCTTGCCAGTACTGGTCTTGAATCCCCTGAGTTTCCATAATGCCCCATGATCATGGCAGACTCCAAAAGCATATCTAGAATCAGTATAGATAGTTACAATTTTTCCTCTGACAACTGACAAGCTCAGGTGAGAGCTATCAACTCAGCTGCCTGCGCTTAAACTTGAAGAAATTGGTTGTTTCCTGTAGGTCTGGTCTAGGTTTTATAACCTTAGTTATTTCATCATGACAGTTGGTAGAAGAGTAGCTGGATTTAAGGTGGAGCACCTTTCTATGGTAACGTTTGACAACGTACAGAGTACATTTTGGTAGTGTATTGCCCTAGCAGTAGTGAGATGTGAGGTTTTAGCCTGTACTAAAATGGAGTGTACGGCGTGAGGCACTTTTACCACTAGGGGGCTCATGAGCACTATATCTGTACTGGCTAGCACGGCCTCTGTTGTGGCTGCTACAGCTCTGAGACAGGTTGGAAGTCCCACAGCCACTGGATCCAATTTTTCAAAAATAGGCTAAGCCTTTGTTTTTCTCCATGGAGTTGTGTAAGAACTGCATTCATATATCCCCTTTTAGTCCACAAACAGAGTGAATGGACGAGATAGTCAACAGTCCCAACGCATGCGCAAACAGTAGGGCACTTTTTTTTTTTTAAGTCACATAGAGCCTTCTCAGCTTGATCATTGCATGCCACCTGACCAGAAAGGGGGAGATCAGGAGTGATGCTAAAGTTTGCAAAAGCTGTGCTCTTTCAGTGAAGTTTAAAATCCATTGCCGGCAGTATCCTATAATGCCTAATACAGACACAACCTGTTGCTTTGTAACAGGTCTAGGAAGATTTTGAATGGTGTTTATACGATTGCTAGAGAGAGAGAGCTCTTGTTTCACAAGAAATGTCATGACCTGAATATTTCACAGTTGTTTGAATTAACTGCAGTTTAGTTTTAGAAACTTTATGGCCATTTGCTGCTAAAACTAATATTTTCTGAGTATCATTTGCACAATCTTCTTCTGTAGTACTACACATTATATCATTTACATACTGTATCAATACACTGTCTTTATCTGGCCTTTTAAATTTTGAGCAAGAGCTTGTCCAATACACAAGGGCTTCAGTATATCCCTGAGGCATAACGGTCCATGTCCAACGGCGGTTTTGGAAAGTAAAGGCAAACCAGAATTGAGAGTCGGGGTGCAAAGGAATACAAAAATAAGCATTAGCAAGGTCAATAACAGAGAAATAACAGGGGAGGGGGTATCGTAGAAAGAAGAGTGGAAGGATTAGGAACAATAGGTGCCCTAGGAAAAACTGCAGAATTAACTTGTCGAAGATCTTGAACAAAAACACCATGAACCGTCAGCCTTTTAAACAGGTAAAACGGGGGAGTTGACTGGAGAGTATTTAATTTGAATGATTGCTCCACGTTTCACAAGATCGGAATGTACGGCGGAGATGCCAGCCTCTGCTGCTGGAGACAGAGGATACTGGGCGATGCGGCGGAAGGACGATTTTGGGTAAATCACCAGTGGCTCACAGTGTGCTATCCTTCCATAATCATTTTTCCCCTGGGACCACAGTGCATCGGGAAGTGAGGAAAGCCAAGAGGGAGAGTGGTTTGCAATGAAAAAGCAGAAAGGGAAGGCGGCACAATGCACGATGTACTAAAAATCATTTTGAAGCACAACTTTAGTTATCAAATGATCTGAGGTATCAAAATACCGAACAACGTGCAGCCAGTCCGTCCTATCGAGACATTGTTCCACCCATCCCCAATTTCAACTCAGTGAACGGTGCTAGAACTGGCTAAAGAAAACATGGGGAACTGAATCTCCTAAATAGAAAACGCTTTGTGAATATGTGAAGTGCACTGGAGCAGCGGCTTTGGTGGATGAGAAAAACATGCAAGGGATATGGAGGGTCTCTGGGCTATTACCTGAAGAGAAAAGATTCTAACCAAGGTGTGTCCACTTCAGCAGGGAAGTACTGGGCAGTGCAGTGGAGGGTGTTGGGGACTTGCAAGTGGGGAAAAGACATGAAGGAAAAGAGTGTAGGGCTTTAAGGAGAATGGTGTGTGAGGAGATGTTCAGGGTCCAGGCTGCAAAAGAGGGCTTGTGGGGGGAGGTTTGGCACAGTTTAGGAATAGAACAGTAAAACCCTTATTCGGTTAGAGAAATAGAGAGGGAGAGCTTAGTCATCAGATCCCTTCCTAACAGATTAACAGGGCAGAACTGATTTAATAAAAAAACAGTGCATCAAAGTGGAACCACTGGAATGAAGCTGAACCTGAAGAGGTTGAGACACCAGCAAAACATGAGGTTGTCCAGAAGCAGTAAGTACAGTCACTGTATCGTTCGAGGCAGACTAGAAAAGCAGTTTCAGTGCCATTCACCAGCAAAGTCAATAAAGGATCTGTGTCGCATGGCAAGTGAGCAAAGGCAACTGAAGAGAGTGGCTGGGGGGCCCTGTGAAAGGAATATCCTCAGGGTCAGGTAAGGAAGGCGGGGGAGGAAGCTTATGTGGGCAATTGCGGCAGAAGTGTCCCATCGTAACAGGCAAGATGTAAGTGCTTAATCTGAGGGGAGAGGCAGCTGAGCAGACGAAGAAATCGGATTAGGAAGTAAAATCCACGACCTCTCCCCGGCTTCGCCCCTGTCTCGGAAAAATCCACGTCCTTCACGTCCTCCCCCTGCCTGAGGCAGCTCCACCTGCATAATAATTCATTTGTGCCGCGATTAACTTGGTCTGAGTGTCTGACTCTTTTTGCTTAGTCTGTCGTTCAGCATGCTGCGTGTGTCTTTAAACTTCATCAAAAGTGGCACTTTCCCATCCAAATACAGGATGTGCGTACTTTATTTTGGATCTCACTTCTGAGTCCTGACACAAAAGGAGGAACTGCTGCCTTGTTATGGTCATCTGGACTGTCTAAGCCAGAATGGTTTGTCATCAAGTCCTGAATGCGGTGTGCCCATTCATCTACCGTCTCATCTTTCTTTTGTTTGGCAGCTGAAATAAGGTACCAGTCGGTGCCCTTTTTATATTTTGCAGCTATTGCAGTTTTCACGGGTTCCCATTGGGCAAGGAAAGGACCCTCATTATTTTGTCCACGAGGCAATGCCTCATTCCACTGCCACTGTTCTCCATTATGCTGCCCATGCTTGACAGTAGCCCAAGTGGTGCTCATCTTTCTGCGTAGCACCTGAGTCCATTCAGCTGCACTGGGTTTATATATGTTGTCTAGTTGCTGCACCTGTTCCACAAACTTCAACCCACCGATTACCTTAGGATCAGGCAATTCGGACACTTTCAGCTCTTGAATATCCCAGTTACGATGTATCATTACTGTAGTGGGGTTAGCATTTCCTGTGGGCAAATCGGGTGTCAGGAATCTCAATTAAAGGGCATGAAAATGTGGGTGCTAAAAGTTTTGGGGACTTAAACGGGGTAAGGTTTTCAGGGGACTTATCTCGGAGGGTCTTGCTTCCGTTGTGAAATGGAGGGCTTTTTGTGTGAGTTAGAAGAGCCTCCCATAGCCCCTAACAAGTGGCCGTCAGTCTCATCATCCGGATCTGTAAGTGAGGAGGGGTTGCACTGATATTGTTCATCAAAGAAATCATCAGTAACTGGGGCATCGGTAACCACAGAAGCCGTTGGGGCAAGGATTGAATGTGGCGTGGAAGGGTTGTGGGTAAAGTGTTGGGGAAGAGAGCACGGGATATAAACGGTCTTTTTTATCACACCTTTTCCTCCTTCCTTCAGACTGGGGTCCCATATCAGCCTGCACTTTCTATAAAGCTATAAGCAGCTCTTCCTTTTCCTTTCTATTTTTAAGTTCAGCAACTTAAAGCTCATTCCATTTCTGTGCCGCTTCCAACATACGGTCTTTAATAACCAATTTCCATCTGTCATACATATCCATCCGATAAGGACCTCCATTACAACAACCCTGTGTATTTCTGCACAGTATTTTTCTAATGTCCTGTATCTCATTCATATCTCCGGTTCCTTCCACTATGCCATCTACCTGCACTGTCCTTATTCCACTTTCTACATGCTTTTTTTAATCTAATCCTGTCTTCTTTTCAATGAGCTTTCTAGGGACCCGCTTTCGATCCCGACAGCGCACAAGGAGCCTGGCGATCCCGAAAATAATCCTTCTAACGTTAGGTTTTTAGGACTCTTGGGGGACTGTTTGACTGGCTTGCTAATTGTTTTTTCCCATAGTAAGCGGCAGGATCTCAGCAGAAAATGACTCAGCCCTCGATAAATCCCGTTCCACCGCCGTCCGCTCCTATCCCGGATTACAGCTTCAGGTGACTTCGTGTCCGTTTATTCGCATCAGCAGAATCCTACATCAATACGCCCCGTGGAGTCCGGGATATGGAGGTTTTAACCCCGATCCCTTCATCAGACGGTTTGTATGCGTCAATCTGCCAGGGTATTGTCTCCGTCACCTTAGCAACCCGTTGAGACAAGAGTATGACCAGACAGCGGATGAAAACTCGACCTCCCGTTTATTTAGACACACATTCCATAATACGCCCTTTCACCCCCATTCCTCAAATTATTATAGGAGCGTGCCACTCGCTCCTTTCTAATCCACTTTACAGGGGTGACTAGCTAACATTCACACTGTGCCGTTTTCCGTAGAGTCCCAAAGTCACCTTCCGTGAGTCCCTAGAACTCTCCTATGGGTCTGATACAGTATGCTCTCTTATTCTTTATTTTGCATATGCTTTTATTCTTTTTCTTTCTATATTCATATTACTTCTAGCACACCAGTCAAACTCAACTAACAGGAATCCCCCGATCTACTCACCGTGACTCCATCCACCTGCCTGGAAATGCCCGTCAAGTCGTGCCTCGTATCGGCTAGGAGGAGGTCAGGGACTCCCCACACAGGAAACGCCCAAGGCAGGCCAATCCTACATTTACCGAAGCTGGACCCAACCGGCCGGAATCAGCTCCACCACGGTCCTCTGGACGATCCTGCACGAGGAGCCGTCTGCCGTCTCCTGCCCCACGTTTGGGCGCCAAAACTGTGGACGAAAACTCAGACCAGACAGCAGGTGTGGTTATAAAGCAGCTTTATTTTTCAGAGTCACGGTGAGAAGAGTTTCAGAAAAGCAGACAATCAAATATACATGGCAGCGTCAGGGCTCTTTTGAATCCCGTCTGTTGGGTGTGGTCTAGTTTTATACC